>NC_084895.1:11322500-11602500 GCF_958979055.1 Alnus glutinosa
TTTAGTAAAATCCTTCTTATTAAAAAAAAAAAAAAAAAAAACCAATAAAAGCTTATCGAATCATACATCGAGAAAAATGAAGCTTTGGGTTCTCGAGAAAAAAGAAAGGAAGGCGAAGCATAAACCCTGTTGCGGTCATTGTCGACATGAAAAAGGAGGAATGAGAGAGAGGGCATAATTGAAAGGGAATAACATTGTCCCACTAAAGCAAAATTAATTTGTGATAGAAAGGTCGATGAAATTCATGAGATAGAAGAGCACATCTCTAAGTGGAGGAAAATTCCACCCAACATGCTTCTGCTAAAATAATGGAATTATATCTGGTCATAGCTCTCTATTATTATGCACTCTTTTACCTCTTTTGTGGCTTTCACTTGTTTATTTGATTTCGAAGGAAGTGGGCAGAATAGTATAGCAGCTGTACAGTGTCTGTCACCTTGATTTTTATTATGTTAGGAGTAACTTGAAGTTCCTAAGACTAACAGACTTATGGCTGTAGAAAGCTTGGAAAGAGTTGGATTGTATTCCTCATGCTCTCTCCAATGATTAGTCGAGATTGCTATGTCAACATTGTGGAATAATTTTTTTGAACATGTCTTTGTTGTTATGCCGTTTGTTTAGTTTATAATTGCTATGAGGTATTGTCTTTTGTTCTTAGACCCTTTCCCGACTGGTCAACCTCTTTTGTAGTTGTGTTTAGTTTTTGCTCTTTTATCCTCCCTTGTATTGTATTTGCTGCTCTTGTTTCTTTGCTTTATTTATCAATATATACTTCCTTAAAAATTAGGCCCCGTTTACTGTAGGGGTGTAATTCTGAACTGATTATAACCGGCCGAAAAATTGGCTTTGGACACTAACCGGCTCCGAGAAACCGGTTTGGTAAATAACCGAGTAACCGGCTCCAAGTGTATATAACGGAGGGGAGTTGATACCATTTATTTGCATAAGGACTGATCAACAATGTAATTATATATGAGATCGATTACTGTAAATTTGATTTTTATGAAGAAAGTAGAAACTAAATATTAATAATAAATTAGATTGAGATTCAATTATCTCTTCGAGTCATCATAAAGTAGGACGCCTTTTTCAATCTCCTAACAAGTACTCTTGCTTCTCTCATTACATTTAACATATTTTAATTATTTTAGGTATGACCGAAAGTATTCTGGATAAAATTGAAGGTATAAGTAGAATAGTCCGCTTCATTTCGCTGCATACGTGATGACTTAGCAATGATGTTGTTGGATAAAGATAGAAATGTAGCATACATGAAAGACACAAAGGGTAGGACATCTCTCATTGAATCAAGGTGTCTAGATTGTTGCAAATTGGTTGATAATAGAGGTTGGAATGTACTCCATTTTGCTATCAAAGGAACTTAGGAGCTCCCTACCATTATTGTTGACTATTAATATTTAGTTTCTACTTTCTTCATAAAAATCAAATTAACAATAATCGATCTCATATATAATCACATTGTTGATCAGTCTTTATGCAAATAAATGGTATCAACTCCCTTCTGTTATATCATTTTCATGAGTTGAATTGCAACATGCAAATGCAGAGTACAAGGAACACATCAGATTTCTATATATATATATATAAAATAACTACCCGGTTCGGATAATCGATTTTACCAAGGGTAAAGGATCCCCGGTTAACCGAGGTACCCGGTTCCGGTGCCGGTTATTGAAAGACCCCGGAACTGGTTCCCGATTATTACCCAATAACCGAAAACTAGCTCCGAATTTACACCCTTAGTTTACCGTCATTTCCATGTCCAATTAGTTTATGGCACTGGATTTCTTTTGGGATTTACGGTCAATTGCTTAATCAGACCACTCATTCAGTTGCAATTAGATTTGGTTAGACTTCCAATCAAGTACTTAGATATTAAACACTACAAAATCCCCTCCCCCTCCCTTCCCCCGTTTTTTTTTTGGTTTTTTCTGTAACTTCTAATTGCCCATAATAATAATAATAATAATAATAATAATGTTATATATACTATATTTTTATTTCGTAATTATCCCACAATATTGATGTGTCAGTTCTAAGTTTGAACCAGATGTCGAATTTTGTTTTTTTAATAAAGATTGATTGAAGGGTTAGATGGACTCTCACGTCAGCATTGCAAAATAAAAATATAGTTTTTAACATTATTAAAATAGATATATATAAAAAATAATAATAAAAAAACCAACTCATAAGTCACAAGCCTCTTGGGATTAGTTTTATAGTTTATATATTTGAAAGGTCAAATGATAAATAAATAGAATAACCAGCTAAGCCGGTCTCATCACGTGAACATCAAGAGCTCTCCTCTCGTTTCACCTTCTTCACGTGCAAACAGCCCAAACGCAGGCATTTCCATCCATGCTTCTTGTTGCTGTTGCTGTTGTTGCAGGAGCCAGCGGCTTTCTCTTCCTCTCCATCTCTATATATTCTCATTGCTATTCTCTCACTTCTTGTCCCCCCAAGCATCTCTCTCTCTCTCTCTCTCTCTCTCTCTCTCTTACGTGCATCCGTGCCATCTTCCCACCACTTTTACGTGCACCGCTCTAACAACTCTCCATCTCTCACTTTTTCTCTTGCATCCGACGGTTAAAGTCTTGTACATTCAACTTCTTTCTGCAGGAAAAAGGCAGACAAGGGGGCTTTTGCTGGGTGGATGTTTGTTGTTTACAGGTACTACTTCGTGTGGGTTCGTTTTGGCATGCTTCTTTTCTCTCTCTTTTTACACATTCCACCATATATTTATATCCTAAAACCAAACACCATATACCTAACAGTTCCACTGCCTCTTCAACATTTGAAGGATACAATACAAGGTTGGTTCGCTTCATGTCAAATCATTTTTCTCTCTCTGTCTATCCCATTACTGAAACACATGCACACACACACACTATTTATTCTGTCTACTCAATTGTCAAAGCTTCCTCACTGACTTCGAACATAATATTAATGAAAACTAAAGATAGTATATGTTAAAAGATTATTACTTCTTTTTTGTGTCATAATTTCAGGGGCAGTACCAATGGAGAAGCTGAATTCACAGCTATATTTGCAAAACTGTTACATAATCCAACAAAATGAGAGGCTAAGGAAGAAAGCTCAACTGCTAAACCAAGAGAATCAGGCTTTGTTGTCCGAACTAAAGCGGAAACTCTCCAAAGCAAACACGGATGGCAACCCTGACCAGAATATCAGCTCTACTTCTGCCCCAGATACAGTTGGTTCCAACAAACATGGATCATAAAGATTACAGTTTGATTCCATTCTCCTCATGTGCCAAACCTAATAGATACAAGTAATGATAGCAACTTTTCTTTAAGTCTCAAATCTAGCTGCATATCCAGTTTCTGACAACTCTTTGTTGTAGGATTGAGAAAGAAAATAATGTTATGAGCTACAGATTTGTTACATGAAGAAATGAATACAATTCTCTCTCAATGAACAAATATAATTTCAAGTAGGACCATGCATTCAAATATAGATTATTCTTACCGACTTCATGAACGTAACAGACTATATCTTAAAAATCCACCTTCAGCTTCCTGTCTATGCTTGAAAAGGTTTGATAGAATGCCTTGAAATGCTTGTAAGCAATGTCTATATCTTCCTTACCACATATCTCTCTCACACTGCAGTTGAACCGACAGCAAAAAACCCAACTTAAGTTATACTTCAAATGGAAGAAACAAAAAACAGAAATAATGATTTGCCTTTTATCCAGCACCGGGTTCTAATAAAAATAAAAAACTCCAACAGACTATTATTATTATTATTATTTCGACAAGTAAATTCCTGACAGATTTTCTAATAAGGAGACTGATGGAACTATGGTGAAATGTGTTGAGGTAGATTCATAGAAGTAGTGGAGCCAGTACAATCACTATATCATGCCATAGGTATGATATGTTCTTGTCCACATCACTGTTTTAAGTCATTGAACAGTGGCTCATACCACCACAGATGTGTGTGTGTGTGTGTGTGTGTGAGAGAGAGAGAGAGAGAGAGAGAGCTTCTTTATTGAGTGTGGTCACAGGTCACGAATTCAAGAAGTCAAGAACAAGCAGAGGCAAATGAAACAGATCTCTTGAAATGCCTGTAGAACACAATATGGAATTGGCTATGACTACTTGGTATTGCCTCGTTAAGAAATAAATGGTCTACTTAAACCACAACCAGATGCACTCTATAACTTTCCTCCCAGTCTGTAACAAACAAAATTCATAGTTTTAATTAAGTTATTTGCCCAATCATTTGAACTGGGATGAGCAATCATTGTTTCCAAAATCTAAATTTTCAAATTTTTAAATCATCAAGTTTTTTCAATACCGATTTGAAAAGATTAAAGCTTAGTAGTTTTAATTAAGTTCATTAAATTAAATTATTGAACATAATTTATTATTATTATTATTATTTTTTGTATCGGTTTATAATTTTTCCTATTAATCGCAGCTAATTAAGTGTCTGCATAGGAAGTGGGAACCCTCCTTAGCTTGAACTCTTTATCCAATAACTTTGGCAAACCCAAAAAGCTCACAAGAGCAAGCATATTTAAGAACCCAAACTTCAGTAAGGTTGATTTTTTCTTTCTTTTTTCCTCGTGTGTATGTGTGTATATGTGTTGATTTGAAGTATTTAAATCAGAGAAAGGAATTCAATTTGCTACCTGTGCATTGAAAGTTGAGCAATGCCACAATCAACAGTACGGATGCCAACTCCTGAAGCAAGAATTGGACCGATGGTGGAACCACATCCCATATCGTTTCTCACCACAAATTCCTACACAGAAGCAAATTCAATATGAAATATATATATATTCACAATGTCTCAAGTAAAAGATCCAGGAACAAAAACTAGATGTGCGTGGTATACAACCTGTTGCTAAATTTTCTTCATTACAACATGACAATTAAGTTATATCACCTCATCACATAAAATTCTAAAATTCTTACCAAAACAAGGAGAGGTAGTCGTGAAGAATAAATTGAGATTTAGAATTATAACACATCATTCTGTGTCAATGGGAATCTATGATGATGATTCAATAACTTAGCACAAACTGATTGTTAATTGGCCAAGGGGCATAACTTTGACCATACCTAAGAACCCAAGCTGGACCTAATCTAGTTGCATTAGGGCCATGTTGAAGTCGAACACAAACAAACCATAAACTTTGAATTTTAGTTTTAAGAGAGGGAGACCCATAACAAGAACAAACTAGTCGTCTGGATAGTAGGATCAAATCTGGTGAATCAGGGGTGCTTTGCAAGTTGGATATCGAGAAGTCCTATGACCATGTCAACTAGGAGTTCTTACTGTATTTGTTGGAAAAGTGGATTCGGAGAGAAATGGTATAACATCCCGGTCCAATACTGGGAAGATTAATAGCCCACATAGAGTGGGTGATTATAAAGATAGTGATAAGTGTTAAGTCCCATATTGCCTAGTTATTAGGTGAAACTGGACTTTATAAGGAATTCTAAAGAAACTCTAAATTAACTAATCATTTTAGGATGATAGCGCAGATGTAGCTAGCGTTTTTCCTTGGATCGTTACAAATGGTATCAAAGCTACCTAGTAACGTCAGGCCATGTGGTACTAGAGCCTTGCATTACATGGCCTTGACGAGGACATCGGAGGTTTAAGGGAGAGAATTTGTAACACCTCAGTCCATATTGGGAAGATGAGTAGCCCACATAGAGTGGGAGGTTTATAAAGATAGTCATGATTGATAAATCCCACATTACATAGTTATTATGTGAAACTGAGTTTTATAAGGAATTCAAAGGAAATTCCAAATTGACTAGTCCTTTTGAGGTGATAGCGCAGATGTGGCTAGTGTTTTTCCTTGGGTCGTTACAAATAGTGTTCTTGGATAGTGCATTACATCTCTTCGATGCGCTTCTCTCTTTTAGTAAATGGCAATCTGTTCAGTTTCTTCAACAGCTCCCGTGAGTTGAGAAAGGGAGACCCTTTATCTCATTTTCTGTTCGTTATTGTTATGGAGGCTTTTAGTAAAATGCTTACTGTAAGTGTTGATGGAGGTCTTCTCTTAGGCTTCTCTGTGGAGTCTAGGCACTTTGGAGTGGTTAGTATATCACACTTGTTGTTCGAAAAATCCGCCTCTCCAGCTGAAGTTGAACTTGGTTTTTTGTGGGGCCAATCTCAATCACCTTCGTTATCTGTGTGCCTTATTCTTATGTTTTGAAGCCGTCTCCGATTTGAAGGTTAACTTGGCTAAGTCAAAAATTGGTTCCTATGGGTAATGTGAATAATGTAGATGGGTTGGCTGGCATTTTAGGTTGTGGGGTTTTCTCTTTGCCTTTGAAGTATATTGGTCTTCCGTTGGAGGCCTCTTACAAGGCCAAATCTATTTGGGATAGTGTAGTAAAAAAGATTGAGCGTCAATTGGCTAGTTAAAAAATGATGTATTTATCAAAAGATGGTATGGTTGCCCTTAGAAAGAGCACCCTTTCCAATTTATCTACATACTTCATGTCTCTTTTCCCCCTTCCTGCTAGTGTGGCAAATCACACAGAGAAGCTCCATCAAAATTTCTTATGGGGTGGGATAGGTGAAGAGTTCAAATATCATTTGGTTAGTTGGTTCAAGGTAACCTCTCCAATTTTTGAGGGAGGGCTGGGGGTTCACAACTTGAGGATGTTCAATTGTGCTCTTTTAGGAAAATGGTTTTGGCGCTATGTGCATGAGAGAGAGGCATGGTGGAGAGTTGTTGTGGATTTTAAAATTGCTTTTGATCCCCTGGGCCATTTGGGGCGGAGTTATGGAAGAATATTAGGAGGGGGTGGAGAATGTTTTTTAGTCATACCAAGTTTGAGCTGGGAGATGGCTCCAAGATCAAATTCTAAGATAATGTGTGATGTGGGGAGATGGCCCTTAAGGAAGCATTCCCAGAGTTATATGTCATTGCTTGTGTGAATGATGCTTCTGTTGCAGTTCATTTGGATCTTTCTAGTTGTTCCGTTCAGTGGAATGTAAGCAGCTCCCGATTGGGAGGTGGATGTCTTGGCTTTTTTCTTTAATTTGTTGTATTCCTATAGAGTGAGACGGGAAGGGAAAGCCAATCTTTGGTAGGCCCCTTCAAACAAAGGAATGTTCAATGTTAGCTCCTTTTACAGGGTCCTTGAATGTAATGATGGCATTCCTTTTCCTTGGAAGTGTATTTGGCAGACCAAGGTGCCTTTGAGAGTGGCGTTTATTGCTTGGTCGGCGGCCCTAAGAAAGATCCTTACCATGGATAATCTTAGGAACCAACATGTCATTGTGGTTGATTGGTGCTGCATGTGGAAAAGGAATAGGGATTTTGTGAACCATCTTCTTTTCCACTGTGAGGTGGCTTGTTCCTTATGGAATGCTTTCTTCAGTCGCTTTGGACTGTCTTGGGTTATGTCTAGCTGGGTGGTTGATTTGTTTACATGCTAGTGGATGGGTGGTAGCTCTCAGAGTGCTATAGTGTGGAAGATAATGCCCTCTTGCCTTTTGTGATGCCTTTGGTGAGAAAGAAACGATCAAAATTTCAAGGACCGAGAGAGAACACTGGAAGAGCTTAAGTCCATTTTTTATTCTCTTTATTCTCGAATAGCTGCGTTTTTAGCTCCTTTAATAATTTTCTTGTTCTTTTTTCTCCTTCTATATAGTCGTTTCTCTTGTATACTTCATGTGTATTAGGTTGCGCATTGCGCTTTTAATGATATTTCAATTACTTTTAAAAAAAAAAAAAAAAACTAATTACATTTAAGGTTACAACTTCCTTGTATTACAAAAAGAGAAATATTTGTTCCTTTTGATAGGGAATCCTTAGTGTCAGTGACCTTTTTAAATGATTTTAGTTTGCAATATATTTTGTAGGAAAAACCAATGGCATGCCTCATATATGACTTTCCATGGGTAAATACATAACAAAAGAGTTAAATGTCCAACATCCAAAAATAATTTAGTAGCAATTACTTATGAGTCACAAGATCATTTCTTCCAACACTCATTAGAAGGTCAATTTCCAAAGTATGGAGAAAAAGCAAGCTTATTAGTTAAGAAATTTAAGATGGGGTAAGCAAAATGAATTGGACAGACTGTATAAATGGCCACTACCTGAGTTGGAAGGTTATGGATTTTTCCAACTTCTTTGAATAGGAAAGCTGTGACACCACTAGTAGCGTAACGCTGGTTTGCATTGTGCTTGATAACAAGCCCCTTTTGCATTTCTGGTCGATGGTGTTCTTCATGCTTATCCATGAAATTTGGATGAACTCCATGAGCCATGTCTGCAGACACTATACAGAGAGAGCATCCCAGAAAGATACTTTAGAAATTGCTTTATGTGCAGTAAAAGACAAAACAAATACAAGCTAAACAACTATAAGAATGAACACAAGACTTGCATCAAACCCTTCCCTGTTGGAAACTGACACCAGTGTCCTTGTCTGCACTATTTTACTTTTCTTGACAGATCACATCTTGGTGGTCATTGTGTCTGACACCCTTCATCCATGTTATACACCAATACCAATGTTTTTGCCCTAGTTAAAAAGAAACTAGAGAAGCCTCAATTTTTGTACACAAAAAATTGTTTTATTAGTGATGCAGTAGAATAAGTTAGAGTCTATAAACTGGGTAAAGTTCATGGGAAAGTTCTAGTTCCCCTCAAATGAATGGCGATAATAAGGGATGACAAACATCTATTTCACACTCCTCACCTGAAAGTAAACTTATAATAAATTTGTCTAGCTGCCTAACAATTTATATTCAGGTCCATATGTAACAGTTGGTAATGAAGTATGCAAGTCTCGTGCTGATTTATAAAATTTTCATCTTCTTTGGAATGCAACAGTTGGAAAAACTTATAGCACATCTTAACCAGCTCATTACATTGGCTTCATTAGCCTTATTGTTATCCTAGTCCCACCCTGTGGATGAATAAGCCAGGACATTATCTCTTGACCTTTAATCTTAACTACCATTGTACCTTTCTTTTCTTTAGTTTAACTACCATTGCACCTTAGTTCATTATTTTACAGAAATTGTATTGCTATACCTTGACTCAGTTTAATATTTGAAAGCTTGAGGTATCCCTCAAACATTCTACTGTAACAGTCTCTACTTTAAGATCATTAAATAACATCGCGCATAAAATAAAGCCAAGGAACAAAAGTAGGCAGGAAGATATATCTTCCTGACAACAAACAAGAAGAAAATTTATTTAAATCAACAAGGACAGAGAAAAGCAACACATCAACACATAAGACAAGAGAACAAGAACTCAAAGCTAAGAAAACAAATCCAACTCATGTTCGCAAATAATTGCGTGATGCTTCCTCTAACCAGGTAAGTGTCCAGATCAAGGGACCTTTGCAGTCTTCTGAATAGTGAAATCCTGTATAACAAAAGGTGCTAATCTCCAACAGAGGAGACAATATTATCAGATCAAATAGAAGCACTTCAAACTTTAAAGTGACCATTGATGATGATCTAAAATCACAAAATTCTACTTCCTTCAGCCTAGAGTCCTATAGCTCCACATTTGTATGTTTATATATATA
Source organism: Alnus glutinosa (assembly GCF_958979055.1). NCBI lineage: Eukaryota > Viridiplantae > Streptophyta > Magnoliopsida > Fagales > Betulaceae > Alnus > Alnus glutinosa. Next base: position 11,332,073 of record NC_084895.1, read on the forward strand.
TTTTTTTGATAAGTATGTTTATATATATATATATATATATATATATATATATATATATAAAATCCATTTCATTGATGAACGCAGCGGGGCACAACCCTAGTACACATGATATATACAAAAAAAAAAGTCCCCTTACATGCTAAAAGAAGAACAAAAATCCATAAATTCAGAAAAGTTAGAAAGAAAGCTCCACATTTGAGGAAAGTGAATGTAGATCCACACCAACACAAGTGTCTGAGGAAAGTGAATACGGTCCTCCGATAATGATCTCTAATTATAAGACCTTACCCTCCATAAGCCCAAGAAACTTCCGTCAACTTAAGTATACCAAGGTCAGTATTAGGAGGGTATCAAACTGACTTAAGTAACACAAACCAAGAACATTAGCTTCTATACACTCAAATACAGTTGAACTCATTATGTTACACCTTCAAAGGAACTGTTGCTACCTTTGTCATCTCTAGCAAATTGGTCGCCACTTTCAATCACTTATTTATCTTTGCATGAATATGAAGACAAACACAAACAGACATACTGACACATGTTTAACGTCAAATTATTTTAGATCATTAAATGTATATGTCTATTTAGTCACAAGTCCATGGTACTTTTATGAGTCTCTCTGTCAGCTAAAGATTTGATACCAGTAGGTCCAATACCTAGAATGACACATCCCCAGGGTTGGGACTGCAATTCTAGTGATGGTTTGTTAAAAGGTGGAGGGCCTAGATACAGTTACCCAAGAAGAAAGCGTAGCCTCAGAAAAAGTCCAACCAGCCCATGACAATTGGAGACCCAACGGCCCGAAGACACACTAACCTGTTAAAATCCGCCTGCCAATCACCTAGACCAGGGCGCAACTTCCTCAGGCCTAAGCTAGCAAGCAGACGATCTCCCCCCATGACAGCTCATATAACAGAATTCTCCCACACTCTACTGGCTTTCTCTACAAGTTGGAGAGAGGAAGGACACGTTCGGCATCACGCAGGAACCTCTCCCAAAAACCCCTAAAACCCTATAAGGCTCCAGTCTATATTAAGGGCCAAAAGAGAGATCTAAGGTACGCATTATTACCTAACCAAACACTACCACACACCTTTCCCTCTACGACCCTTACAAACTTGGGGGTCGGAGAGCTCTCACTGGCTAACCACCAGTGAACCCCTCTAACCCTCCTCCTTTCCTTGCAGGCTTTTCCTTGGTACTGCAGGTCTGAACACCAACAGGTAACCATGTTTCTTGGGGATTAGCTCTGCACTATGAACACTAACTAAATCATTGAAGAAGATAACTCCATACAATAAGCAGAAGTAACATAATCAAGAACAGAAGGGTCATGAAGGGTCCAGCTGGCCCCAAATCCAAAATTATATGAACTAAATCATACCAAGAAATGAGTGGCGAATTGCACGCTCGAAAGCACCTTCACCTACATACTCATTAACTAAGCAACTAACGATGCGTCTCATGGCCTGAAACATGGTTGGTGCACCAGCTCCTTGAACTGAATCTGAACCCACCTAAAGAATAAGAGTTTAAACAACATTTGTTAACTGGCTAACATAGTAAGAGCAAACACAGACATTAGATTATCAAATTTTATGAATGTATTAAGAAAAACAATCACAAATGCCCAGTAGAACTAGAAATAAACACAATTTTGAAAGACATCTGATTCTGAGTATTAATTTAGAAACACAGCATGCTGCTTATAAGCTAGTTGCCTATTAGCCACTTATCTCCTTAAACATCTGAAAAACGATAACACTACTGAACATTTGACATTTTTACCATGGATGGCGACCCTTCAATTTCCTTCAATCCAGTTATAGTAGAGTTCATAGTAAAGTATGTCCAATAAATAGGAACAAGCTCCCATAACATAAAGAAATTTTGAAGTGCTCATTAGGAAAAATGGCCCATCATTTCCGTGGAAGAGTATTTGGTGTGTTAAGGCTCCGACAAAGGTGGCTTTCTTTGTACGGTTAGCAGCTTTGGGTAAAATTCTGACGCATGAGAACTTGCGTAAGAGGAATGTCGTAGTGATTGAGTAGTATTGTATGTATAAGAAGAATGGGGAGTCTATGAATCACCTTTTGCTTTATTGTGAAGTCGCCCATGAGCTTTTGCTTTATGGGGAAGCGGCAAAAGAACAAAGGGAGGAGGGAATTGCAGAATCTAAAGAGTTCCATAAACTATGACGGTGCGAGTGTGCGTCCTTGGAGTAGGAGAGGAAAGGCTCAGGTTATGTAGTGTATGGGTCGGAGGTGGGGTTCGGGTGTTGTGTCTTAGGGTATTGGGTTATGAGGGTTCTTGGATGGGCGTGTGGTGTGTTTTTTGAGGTTTTGGGTTGGGGTTTTTTGCTATCGTGGGATGGCTTGGGTGGGTTTCTCTCTTCCTCTTTTAGGGTCGTTTTTTTTTTTTTCAAGCAATGCGTTGTCTTGTATATTGCCGGTGTACTAAGGGGCGCCTGACGCTTTTAATAAAGTCAGTTTATTACTTATCAAAAAAAAGGTGTTGGAGTTGTTCACTAGTTGGGGCGCGTCGGGTGGGTATGGTCGCGCTAAAGAAGCTTAGCGGTTAGCTCCATTGTGTTTATTATGGTGTATTTGGCGGGAGCGGAATGCGTTGCTCTTTGAACATGTAGAAACATCAATGGTGGAACTACGGAAGCGTTTGCTTAATATGTTATATCTTTGGATAGCGTCTCATCATTGCTTGAATGGTTTTTCTTATGTAGAATTTTTAAATTTATTCTCTTCTCATCCCTTTTAGGGGCTCTCTTTATACTTCCCGTGTATAAGGGTTGCACCCCTCTACGCTTTCAATGAATTGAATTGCAATTACTTATAAAAAAATAATAATAATAATAAAGAAATTTTCACATTATAAATTTTTACATATAGCACGTTCTAAATGTGGCAATGGAAATTTTACGGGCTTAGGATGATCCTTAAAGAAGTATGAATTGAGAAATGCATATTTGAAAGTGACATTAAATCATTACCGTTATTATGAAAAGGATACAAGATAGACATAAAACTTCATCCACGCAAAATTACCAAGCTGTGGAAGATTATTACCTCTTCATTATCAAATAAAGCAACCATCCTAATTGCATGTTCACTTGATAAATCACTGGCTAATTTACATGAATCAATAAGAGCCCGTAATGCACAATAACTTGAAGCGAGGTTGTCCAATCTTCCAGAGAAAATAAATTCATCGTTCCCACCTCCAAGGCAGCCAGGCTGGGTATCACAAATATTTAACTCAACACTCACTATGTCATGAATGCCACAGTTCAGCTCATCTGACAAAGCCTGAGAATTGAATTTAGATTAATTTCAAGAATGATGTTCTAACACCTTGAACTACTTGATAGAAATTCATTTAGTGCACCATTACTTTAAACGATTATCTCAACAAATCGGAAAAAAATATTTTACTTGAAAAGTTACCCATATAAAGGCATACAACACCAGTCCACTAACAAGTTAATCAATAGTAATACGTGTTTCAAAGACACTAGTCACAATACTGGCAGTTTATCAATGTGAATCTCCATAAATTACAGAGATTAAGTCATCTGACTTTATCCTAAACAAATTTTCAAATGATCTTCTTTGTTCATGACATTGACATTCTCTAACACTTGGAATAATGTGAGAATGACATGGTATAACCATTTTACTTTTAAATAGAGTAATGCTTAATTCCCAATCCACACCAAAGCATTGATAAACATTCATTAATTTGCTTACTGTAGAAAAACTGAATGAGATACCTGCATAAGCAGTGGATGATGAGCAGGTTTTAAAGAAGATGCTGTACTTTTCTCTTTTGACTCCAAAGTTTCCTCTAGTTTTGTTGAAAGTAATGGAATCAGATGGGTCTCCAGATTTGGTTTAAATCCATCCTTATTCACTGTGCTAAAAAACGAAAAAAAGAAACAGAAAGAAAGCCAGCAGATAATCTGAGTGATCGCATGGCTTTGCTGCAAGTTCATCACAAAATAATAAAATACATATGAAGCACAAGATAAGAACCTGTTTTAAACTTTAAAACTCAAGAAAGTGTCCCTAAAAGATCATTCACATGCATATGTGGCATGCATGTGAATGATCTCTTAGGGTACGTTTGGATGGAGGGAGAGGAAAGGAGAGGGGGATGAGATGGGGGTTTACCCTTCACCCTGATTGTATGTATTTGTTTTTAAGAGAAAGGAGGGATTGAGGGCATTCAGAGGCATAGCATTTCAAATCCCCTTTTCCTTAATTTTCTCAGATTAGGGGTAATTTAAAGGGAGAGGAAAAAAGGTTGTAAAGATTTTTTTCTGTAATTTCCTTTCTACCCTTCATAGTTGATTAAATTACCAGCAGTGTCTAAACAAACCCTTAACATATTTGTCTCACTTTATTGTCAATTTCCAAAGTACCTTATCCTTTCCTCTCCTTTCCACCCAGCAACCAAAAAAAGGGAAGGATATGTATTTTGCCTCCCATTATTTATTAAAGCATCCAAACAAAGGAATAGATACAACTCCTTCTCCCCTCTCTTTTCCTCTCCCTCCCCGCTTTATCCTCTCCTCTGCTCTCTCTCCAAACCTTCAAAATTCAAGATCAAATCTCATCGCATTAAATCAAAAATAAAAACTACAAACAAAGAAATTTCACATCATGGACAAGCATAGAATTATGAAAATACCCTAAAAGGCATCTATGGACATCTGGATATTTCGTGCAATATATACTAAAAATGAATATGGCTTCAAAAAATTTAAGCTCTAAATCCAAGGGTTAGCATCGCAAATGATCTTCTTGATCAATTAATTTTGTCGGCCACACATCACAAGGTAAAGAATTTTTACTGGCAATGAGAAGCATAGTACCTAAAGAGGTAAATTATCACACTATAATGTGCATTTGATAAAGGCTTGTTTTGATTTCAATAGAGTTCATTGATAACATAGACACCTTGTGTCTTTCAGTATACAAACATTATTGGTCAATTTTTCTAAAAGTTCAGGTGCATGTATCGACATCTCTTTAGTTCCAGATTGTTTCCTTACATGATAATACTCTATCGACACAAATATATACATTTCTTATAGGTAAAAAGATTTTCTTAAAGGGAAAAATATGAATGATGAGGACCTAGTATACAGGTACTATATCTAAGGCCCGAGAAGAGAAAAAAATCAGCTCTTTAAAGAAAGAGCATCAAGAATATGTTGAAGATGGAAACTATTGAGCACTGTGATCCTCCTTGATTTATGCTTATTATTTTTTATTTTATTCCGCCGTGACAGACAAGGATTGCAATATGATTTGATTGTAATACTTCCTTTCCATACTTGGTTTTGTATCCTCTCCTATTTAAACACATGAAAACTGTATGGAAATATCTCTGTTTCTTTCTCTCTTTTCTACTTGGTATCGGAGCAGAATTTGGTTCTTGTTTGTTTTCTTTTCTGGTTCATGATTTTGCTCCTCCGCTCATGGCCGTGATTGGTGCACCCACGCGTGTTTTGGTTGTGCGACTAGATAATGTCCTTCATCATCTAGGTCGCACCACCCATAGAAGGTACCGCCGGCATCCTCTAGGCCGTCCCTCCAGCACACACTGGCGATTGGGTGACCGCCCGATCCATTACAAACACGAGATAGTGTGTTTCTGATGCATCGATCATGAAAACAGACTCTCTTCTGGTTTCTCAGCAACTTCTGGTCTAGTTTGGAGTTTTGAGGCCTTCCAGAGAACTTGGGTGGCGGCGCGTGGACCTCCAGCAACGGCAAAGTTTTTTTCTTCTGCAAGCCTAAATGACAAGTTGTTTTGTGGTTGTTGGATAACGACATGTCCTTCTGCAGCATTATAGTTCTGTCGTTCAGCCCTAGGGAGAACGACACATCGTTTAGCAGTGTGCCAAACGACAGGTAAGCCCTAAACGGCCTATAGTGTAGTGCAAAAAATAAAAAAATAAAAAGATGTTGATCGCAGATTAATCATTATTTTTTATGAGTTGGTATAATGGGTGAATTTTAGTATTTCCTTTTATTTGTAATTTTCCTTGAGCCCACGTGGTGTGTATTGGAGCAATTTACTCGGTTGGATGTTTGATTTGAAAATGTCGGAGACAAATCAGAAGAAAGGGGCAAAGAGTCAGGTGACCTCCCATGGTGAAACTCGAACTCTCCAAATCTGGATGGGCTCCACTATCTTTCTTGTTCACAATCCGCTCTTTTGTATATTAAGAGTAGAGGAAAAATGGGACACTTGAATGGAAAAATTCAAGACCAAAGCCAAATGACCTAACATATGACAAATGAGAAGCAGAAAATTCTACCGTTATGTCAGGTTGTTGCATTTAATGCAACTGGAGATCAGTCAAGGATACTTGTTTCTTTGTACATCAAAAGAGGTTTGGGATGCAGCAGCTCAGACGTATTCCAAAATGGGGAACGCTGCACAAAATATGACTTGAAGCGACGGATACATGGACTAACCCAAGGTGACTAGTTAGTAGCCACTTATTTTCATAAACTCCATAGTTTGTGGCAAGAGTTAGATCATTATTAGAACTTGCAAACTAAGTGTGCAGCCAATGCTGTTAAAATTAAGAAGATGAATGAAGAGGAACGTATATATGAGTTATTGGGTGGATTGAATTCAAAGTATGATCCCTGTGCGAATTCAGATTTTTGAGAAGGAACCTCTTCTGTCACTACAAAGGTTTTTTCATATGTCCAAAATTAGGAAAGTTGTCGCAGCACCATGCTTCATCCCAGTTCACATACTCAATATGCCCTAGTAAGTGCCTCTCCACACACTTTGAAAGGTGATTTCCAAGGTCAAGATGGCAGAGTAGCAGATGCGACCTTAGATGACAAGGACAAAATACTTTGCGACCACTGTAATCAGTCGCGGTATACTTGGGAGACTTGTTGGAGACTTCATGGCCAGCCTACCCGAGGTCGTGGGGGGTTGCACAAGTGGAGGAACCACTAATACAGGGGCGCTAAGCAAAGAAGAGGTAGAAACACTCCGTCGACTTATGTCTCAATTGGACACATTTGCTACTGCATCCTCCTTCGCTCACACAGGTAATTTAGCCATTGCTCTAAATGCATATGCTACTCACTTTGATAATCTTTGGGTCATTGATTCTGGTACCTCTGATCACATGACTGGTATATCTCTTTTATTTTTGTCATATAATCCTTGTTCAGGCAGAGAAAAAGTTAGAATAGCTGATGGCTCTCTATCACCAATGTCGAGTAAAATATCCATTTATGTCACGCACTCTATGACCTTGTCCTCTATCCTTCATGTACCTGATTTTGCTACTAATCTATTGTCCATTGCACGTATTACCCTTGAGTTGAATTGTTAAGTCATTTTTTACTCACATTATTGCTTCTTTCACGGCCTAGTCACAGAGCGAATGATTGGCGGTGGTAGTTTAAGGGATGGCTTGTACTACCTGAACTCTCAACCCAGCACACAAGGTCAGCTCACACAGGCTTATCATACCGTTTAGGCGGATGACTTTGCAACTAGAATCTGGCTCTGGCATCAACGATTAGGGCATCCTTCATGTTTCTTTCTTTATTTATGCATACTATTGTATCTAAGTTTAGTGTGAAACTAGTGAACTTTCTAAACACCATCATGTGTCTTTTTCTCCTAGTATCAATAAAAGTGATGAGCCTTTTGTCCTTGTTCATACTAATGTGTGGGGCCCTTCACTAGTGGTTTATTTATCTGCTTATCGATGGTTTGTCTCTTTTATTGATGATTTTATCGGAATACGTGGGTTTAATTGTTAAAGGAAAAAAGTGACGTGTCCTATGTGTTTCAGATGTTTCACAAGATGGTTTCAGACCCAATTTAATATCAATATCAAAATTGTTCGTTCTAACAATGGAGGTGAGTATATGTCCAGTGATCTCGGACTGTATTTTTGTGAGCAAGGCACTATACACCAAACCACTTATGTTAATACTCCGTAGCCGAATGGTGTTGCTAAACGGAAAAATAGAACCTTTTAGTGGTAACTCGTTCCTTAATGCTTGATATGCACGTGCCCAAATCTTATTGGGGGGGACGCCTTGCTCACCGCTGCTTATCTCATTAATAGGATGCCTTCTCGGTTCTTAGAGTTTAAAGCACCCCCCTTGAGGTATTGTTCCCACGCTTCTCTACTTCAAAATGTGCCTCTCCGAAGGTCTTTGGTTGTGTTTGCTTTGTCCATATTCATGGTCCTGCTTGGGATAAGTTAGACACTCAAGCCCTCAAATCAAATGAACCTTTGTGGGTTATTCTCCTACACAAAACAGGTACAAATGTTATCACCCCCCATCGAGAAAACACTTTGTCTCAATGGATGTCACTCTCTTTGAAACACAATCCTATTTCTCTTCATAACAAACTCCTCTTCAAGGGGAAAGTCAAACTGAAGAGAATTTTTTTACTCCGTTACGTATTCCTGCCTAAGCAGGAGAAACAACAGCTTACTAATGAGTCTCCTATTGAACCTACTGATAAGTCATCTGCGCCACCTGTGGAAGAGTCTAGAGTTAAGAATAAGACCACTCCTAATGCTACATGCCAAACATCTGATCCTGACTCAGGTGACACTACTTCTATTTCTAATATGAATTATGTAATATATGTTGTCAATGATATGAGTCTACCCATTGCACAACGCAAAGGAGTCAGGTCATGCACACACCATCCCATTTCTGCTTTTGTTTCCTATCAACATCTTTCACCATAATATCGTTACTTTGTGTTCAAATTGTCATCTGTGTCTATCCCTAGAAATCTACAAGAGGCACTTAATGATCCAAAGTGGAGGATAGCAATGCAAGAAGAGATGAAAGCTCTTCACAAAAACAAGACATGGGATCTTGTTAACTTACCTAATGGGAAGAAGGTTGTTGGATGCAAGTAGGTATTCACTATCAAGCATAAGGTTGATGATTCTGTAGAACGATACAAGCCAGATTTGTTGCAAAAGGTTTTACACAAATATATGGGATTGATTATGAGGAAACATTTGCTCTAGTAGCAAAGATGAACTCGATTAGAGTTCTTCTCTCTATAGCCGCTAATTTGGATTGGCCTCTACATCAATTTGATGTAAAAAAATATATCTTCATGGAGATCTAGAAGAAGAAGTATACATGAAAATTCCTCTTGGATTGGAAGATTCATCCTCAGTGGGAAAAATGTGCATACTAAAGAAGGCGTTGTATGGCCTAAAACCTCCAAGAGCATGGTTTGAGTGGTTTTCCCGGGCTATGCAAAGATTTGGTGACAAGCAGAGTCAAATTGATCATACACTTTTCATTAAGTATTTCACTCAAGAAAAGGTAACAGCTTTGATTGTGTATGTGAATGATATTGTTGCAGCAAGAAATGATGATAGGGAGATACAGAATTTAAAACACTCTCTTGCTAACAAGTTTGAAATGAAGGACTTGGGTAGTTTGAAGGACTTTCTTGGCATTGAGGTAGCAAGATCATGGAAGCAGTTTATCGCATCCTTCGCTACTTAAAATCCTTACCAGGTAAAGGACTATTGTTTTCTCAACATGGTCATTTCAAAATAGAAGCCTATATAGATGCAGAGCATGCTAGCTCAATTAAGGATCGACAGTCCACGTCAGGGTATTGCACATTTGTGGGAGATAATTTGGTTACATGGCGTAGAAAGAAACAATTAGTGGTTGCTAGATCCAATGCAGAGGCAGAATTACGAGTCATGGCATGAAGATACTCTTGAAAGAACTCGGGTTTGACTCCAAGGATTCTATGCGATTATACTATAACAATAAAGCAACAATCAGTATTTCTCATAACCCAATCCAACATGACAAAACCAAGCATGTTGAAATTGATTGACACTTTATAAAAGAAAAACTCAGAGAATATATCATTTGCACGCAATATGTGAAGATGAGAGAACAACTTGCGGATATCTTGACAAATGGAGTATCTAGTAGTGTTCTTCATTCAGCCTTATGCAAGCTAGGCATGTGAGACATATATGCCTCAACTTGAGGGGAAGTGTTGAAGATGAAAACTATCAAGCACTGTGATCCTCCTTAGGGGCGGAGGGAGGGGGGGTCAAGAGGGGTCAAACGCCCACCCCCCCCCCCCCCCCCCCCCCACCCCCCTCAACCCCCAAAAATTTCCCCTACCCTGGTAGAAAAATCTTGCGGATGCCCTAGTTGCCTACCCTCAGACACTTGTGAGGGGCAATCAATATTACTCTCAGCCACTCACCCACCCATTCATAGGCGAATGAGTCAAGCGGCACCAAGGACATCTTGATTTTTTTATGCACATTTTCAGCTTTTAGGCATTTAGGTTAGACGAGGGAAGACGATGACCCTTTATTATTTCTTTAAAACGTGTCGTTTCAATAAGTTTTGTTGTTAGACCACACGCTCGTTTAACTCCAAATGCATCGTTTAAATAAACTGCACTGTCCCTTTGTTTTTTAACGTGTAATTGGTAGTGTGAGACTCCAAACGCTTCATTTAAATAAGTTGCTAACTTGCTTTTTTTTTTTTTAAGCGTGAGTGGCGTTCGACTTGATTTTTGGTTTGAAAGTCGCCAAACCGACTTATCATATTAATATATGTACCATGTCCATGTTGATCTATTTAAGGTGCTGATGGGAAAAGAAAACCTAAAGTATCTAATTTCTCTGTTTTGAAAAATTTTAGGTACCTAATCAAACTTCTATATTGATTAATATTTTATATTTAGAATATATACACACACACACACACACACACACATATAGAGTTTTTGTTACCTATTTTAATTATATGAAATATATAATTGTAGTTACTTAATATTATGGAGAACAACAATTATTTTATTGAGCTCCAATAAAATTCTAAACAAGCTCTTGTCGAGATAGATTTAGCAAATCTGTCAGCAGATCTTTGTTTAAATTTTAAACGATAAGTAAATTTTGTCAAATTGTTTATTTATTTCGTTAGACATAATCTTTAATATTTTTAATTAATTTTTGTTTCAATTTTATTTTTTAATCTTGACCCTCCTGAACCAAAATCTTGGTTCCGCTACTAATATTCCTCCTTGATTTATACTTATTATTTTTATTTTATTTTGACGTGATAGACAAGGATTGCAATATGATTTGATTGTAATATTTCCTTTCCATACTTGGTTTTGTATCCTCTCCTATTTAAGCACATGTAAACCGTATGGAAACATATCAAATAAGAGAATTCTTCCTCTCTCTCTTTCTTTCTCTCTTTTTTACTGAATATCCCAAAAGTACTAACAAAATTTCAGCTTTATGAAAAGCCAAAATATGTATATTTTTTGGAATTATAATCTTACACCCGATATCCGTTCTTCCCAATGAAGAATTCCCCTCTTTGACATAAAGAGCAACTAACTCAAGTAAGTTCTCTACACCCAAAAAAAAGGAAGATACAATTAGTTTAAAAATCAAAGGCACAGTTTGGGTGAATGGAAGTGTTATCATTGGAGCAGCTGTTAAGAGAAGAAAAAGATTATATTATAACTTTCGAAGTAGTGGCTCCAATGTGTATGTGATCAATTTCTTCCTACCAGTTTGCCATGTACCTTAACACTACAATAATAAATTGACATTTAACAAGTTTAGTTTGACAACAAAGTTCAAGGTTATTAGAACACCTCTCACACAAGACTCAAAGTCCCAGCAGGAGTCTTGTGCAACTCAATCTGTGGAGGTGTCCAACCAGGACCCTACTAAGAAGTCCTCTACTTCTATCCAAAAGCCAAGTCATGTTATAGAGTCCTAATGCAATAGTATCATAGCTAGATAAGATTTCAAGTGTTATAGTTTGAATGTATTTAGAGGTAGAAACCGGTTGCTAGACTAGAGTTAGCGTTTATCTTAAACTCTATAATGAAACTCTATATATGATCAATGAATGCTCGGTAAAGAGCAAGGTTTCAGCTTCCATAATTTCTATGTTCTATCATGGTATCAGAGCCATCTCAAAGACACACGTCTTGAGCTATGGCTCATTCTGATTCCGAATCCAGTGCTTCTGCCAGTTCGGTGGCTTCCATAGCCACTCAACCTCATCTCCCACCTCCCCAACCGCAACCGGTTGTCTTTACCATACCCAACATGAATCCAAATCTTCATATCAAACTCTCCAAAGGAAACTTTATGGCGTGGAAAACACAGACTCTCGCCTACATCAAAGGACAGGACGCCTACGGCTTTCTTGACGGCTCATCTCAGCCTCCTCCTCAAACGATTCCGAATCCTTCAACTGATGCTGGAGCCCCTGCCACAATTGTCAACCCAGAATTTCTTGCGTGGAACTAGCATGATCAGATGATACTCAGCATCCTTATCTCCTCATTGACCGAACCCTACGTGGTCCATGCAGTTGGCAGCGTCTCCTCGACAGCTCTCTGGTCCACTCTGCTTTCCATGTTTGCATCTCAAGCCCGTGCTAGAGTCATGCAAATATATTTTCAGCTTGCCACAGTAAAGAAAGGTAGCAACTCAATTACAAAATACTTCCAAACCATCAAGACTCTCAGTGACACTGTCGCTGCCGCCGGACAACCTCTCAATGACTTTGAGAGCGTCTCTTTTCTCCTCAAGGGTCTTGGCTCCGAATATGACCCGTTTGTGACATCTGTCACAACCAGGGTTGATCCCTTATCCATCGATGAACTCTATGGTCATCTACTAGCTCACGAGATGCGCCTGGACCAGCAAACCTCTACCCTTGATCTTCCTCCGGCCGTTGCAAATTTTACAAACCACTCCTTCCCACCTCGAGGCAGGGGTTACCGTGGCCGTGGAGGACGACCCTTCAACCATGGTCGTGGCTACTTTCCCAACAATCGTGGTTGTGGCTCCTATTTTTCTCCTGATGCTGCTACCGATTCCCATCCTACCTGCCAGATTTGCAGGAAAATAGGCCATACTGCCTTTCGTTGCTACCATCGATAGGAGTCTATTCCAAATCAGCAACCTCCCCTTTCTCCACAGGCCTACTACTCAACACCAACCCTACCAGCTGAGGATGTTTGGTATCCGGACACAGGTGCTACACATCATGTTACTAACGAGCTACAACACCTCAACTTATCTCGTGAGGAATATCACGGCCAGGATCAGATCCAAGTAGGGGATGGAACAGGTTTGCCTATTTCTCATGTTGGTTCTGCATCATTCCTCTTTTCTCGGCGTAAATTTATCCTCAACCAACTCATTCATGTTCCATCCATCTCTAAAAATCTTCTTTCAAGTCAGAAATTTGCTCTTGATAACTCTGTATTTTTTGAATTTCACTCATCTTATTTCTTGATTAAGGACATCCAAACCAGGGCCATCCTCCACCAAGGGCAAACTAAAGATGGCCTCTATCACCTTCTTCCGTCAACCAGTTTTTTGTCAATAAAACAAGCCTTTGTCGGTGAACGCACTTCTGCAGCTTCATGGCACAAGCGCTTGGGTCATCCTGCCTTTCCCACAGTTCAGCATGTTCTTTCTGAGTTCAACCTTCCAGTTTCTTCAAATAAGGCTTCCTCCCCTTGCTCTGCATGTGCACAAGCCACGGGTCATCAACAGCCATTTAGCTCTTCTAGTGCTTCAATTTGTAGTCCTTTACAATTAATTTACTCCGATGTATGGGGACCTTCTCTAGCATAATCAATAAATGGAAGTCGGTTTTATGTGTCATTTATTGATGTCTTTAGTCGATTTACTTGGGTTTTTCCTCTACAAGCCAAATCAGATCTCATGTCTATCTTCCTTAAGTTCCAAGTTATGGTTGAACGGCTCTTAAACACAAAAATAATCAGTGTGCAATCAGACTGGGGGGGTGAATATCGCAATCTTCACTCTTATTTTCAGTCTCAAGGCATCACACATCGTCTTTCTTGCCCTCATACACACCAACAGCAAGGGTGTGCCGAACGCAAGCATAGACACTTAATTGATACCACTCTAGCTCTACTGGCCGAGAGTTCTCTCCCTCAAAAATTCTGGGAAGATGCTTGCCTTATCTCCTATTATCTCATAAACCGAATGCCAACTCCATTGCTCAATAATCAGTGCCCCTTTGAAAAATTATTTCATCAAGTCCCTGATTACAAGTTTCTTAAAGTATTTGGGTGCACGTGTTTTCTAAATCTCAGGCCTTACAACACTCATAAATTCTCCCAACGCTCAAAAGAATGCGTTTTTCTTGGGTACAGTCAACATCACAAAGGCTATAAATGCCTTCACATAGAATCTGGCCGAGTGTACATCTCTCGGGATGTCATATTCCATGAATCCCGGTTTCCTTATGCTTCTCAAGGTTCTGCAACTCCTCCTAATTCTACTCCTGTTCAAGTTCCTATTTTCCCTCCTATTCTTTTACCTCCACTCACTCCATCTTCAACACAACCTCCGGCACTAACACCTTCATCTTCCAATTCCTCTTCTTCCAATTCTGCAGAACCACACGGCTCCTGTTCCAGTTCCTATGAGGAAATTCCTCCTGCCCGAATACATCCCATGCATACCAAGTCTATGAACAATATCGTTCAGCAAAGACAGCTCACAGATGGCACTATCTGATATCCTGCTCCTTGGGGTTTATTAACACAGCATGCATCAGCCACTCAGGAACCGACCTATTCTCAAATGTTGTGAGTGTTCCAGAATGGAGAAATGCAATGCACTTGAGTTTAATGCTCTTCTACATAATCAGACATGGTCCCTTGTACCTCCACATGGCTCCCAAAATCCAGTAGGATGCAAATGGGTGTTCAAACTAAAAAGAAAAGCCAATGGATCCATTGAGAGACACAAAGCACGGCTGGTAGCCAAAGGATTCCATCAACAAGCAAGTGTGGACTATGGAGAAACTTTTAGTCCAGTTGTTAAGCCCACTACGATCTGAACAGTGCATTCCCTTGCATATTCTGCTGGATGGTCAATGAAACAGATTGATATACAGAATGCTTTTCTTCATGGTCTTTTATCCGAGGGTGTTCATATGGTTCAGCCACCGGGATTTACCAATCCTAACTTTCCTCATCATGTGTGCAAGCTTCACAAGGCTATATATGGCCTCAAACAGGCGCCTAGAGCCTGGTTTTCTAGGTTAAGTAACAAGCTCATCCAACTTGGGTTTGTCGGGTCCAAGGCCGACTCGTCACTTTTTCTTTACAAAACGAAGGCAGTCACCGTATTTCTGCTTATTTACGTTGATGACATCATCATCATCACAGCTTCAGATTCAGCTGCCATCCCGGATTTGCTTCAGCTCCTTAATGCTGACTTTGTTGTTAAAGATTTGGGTGATTTACATTATTTTCTTGGTGTTGAAGTTCTCAAACTGAACTCGGGTCTTCTTCTCTCTCAACGGCGCTATACTATGGATCTTTTAAAGAAGACAAGCTTGCATGAAGCAAAGCCTATTACTTCTCCAATGGCTTCCTCGTTCGTCCTCTCTGCCTTTTCAGGGGATCCAATGGACGATCCGTCTCTCTATCGCAGTACAGTCGGCTCCCTACAATATCTATCTCTCACACGACCAGACTTAAGCTTTGCTGTCAACCGCGTGTGCCAATTCATGCATCGACCCCTTAAACCACATTGTCAGGCTGTTAAAAGAATTCTCAGATACTTGCAGTATACACTGTCTCATGGGATCCTTCTTCATCGCTCATCTTCCAATGTTCTTCAAGCTTACTTGGATGCTGATTGGGCTGGATGTCCAGACGATCGTCACTCCACCGGTGCATATTGTGTATTTCTTGGTTCAAACTTGGTATCTTGAAGCTCACGCAAACAACCCACTGTCTCTCAGTCATCTACAGAAGCAGAGTATAAGGCTGTCGCAAACACCACAGCTGAACTCTTATAGATCCAGGCACTTCTTCAAGAACTTGGTGTTTGGACCTCTTCTCCACCAACTCTTTGGTGTGATAATATTGGTGCCTCCTACATGTCCGTTAATCCGGTATTCCATGCTCGTACCAAGCATATGGAAATTGATTTCCACTTTGTCTGAGATTGCGTTGCTGATAAGTCCTTGGTGGTTCGGTTTGTTCCTAGCTCAAATCAACTTGCCGATGTCCTTACAAAACCACTTGTTTCGGCCAAGTTTCAACAACTTTGTTTCAAGCTCAACGTGCGATCTCCCCCGTTGACCTTGCGGGAGGGTATTAGAACACCTCTCGCACAAGACTCAAAGTCCAGCAGGAGTCTTGTGCGGCTTAATCTGTGGAGGTGTCCAACCGGGACTCTACTAAGAAGTCCTCTACTTCTATCCAAAAGCCGAGTCATGTTATAGAGTCCTAATGCAATAGTATCATAGCTAGATAAGATTTCAAGTGTTATAGTTTGAATGTATTTAGAGGTAGAAACCGGTTGCTAGACTAGAGTTAGTGTTTATCTTAAACTCTGTAATGAAACTCTATATATGATCAATGAATGCTCAGTAAAGAGCAAGGTTTCGGCTTCCATAATTTCTATGTTCTATCAAAGGTCAATTCTCATTACATAAAGTCGAAAAAAAAAACAAAAAAAAAAATCAAAACATAGACAGAGCAAATTTCATATAATGGACAAGCATACAACTATTCAAAATATGAGTAATGCTAAGGACCATTTAATATAATCTTTTTATCTTCCCAAAGTTGATGTGGGTTTAAAAATCACCATCGAATCAAAATTCAATAGTAATTCATCTCAACTCCAATAATGATTTTAAAAGCCACATCAATTTAGGAGGATAAAAAGATGGCCCCTAGCATTACTCCTCTTAATATACCCTAAAATACATCTAAGGTCCTCACTCATCCAAACAAGGATTAGCGACAAAGATAAAAGGGGGCTATATGATACGTTCATAAAGTTAGGGCTGATGTGGCACTGTAGCTGCATTAACCCTAGCCGCCTCTAGCATAATAAGAAGCCTCTAGCTAAATAAGGAGTAGAATACTTCTCCATATTTTCTTTCCCTAAGTGTCTTAGCTAAATAAGGAATATATTTTCCATTCTTAATTTATTTTCCTGCAGTGTGTTATGACGGCTAGACCTAATGGTTAAGTCTTATGACCTAGCCGTCATCTATTTAAGTGTAACCCTACTCAATGAATAAACAGGCTGAATTATAATCAAACATAGACCTTATTGGTTGTTTTGGAGATCAAGGCTCTCTCGAAGTAGCCATTGGAGATCACGGCTCTCTCGAAGTAGCCCATATCTTTTCTTTTGTTCCTTTTTATTATTTGATTGCATCAAGTGGTATCAGAGCCGGGGTTCCTCTCGTTAACCGCATTGATAAACCTTGAGGCCCGGTTTCCCTCACTAGAAACCAGAATTTTTTTTTTTTTTTTGAGAAAAAATTCCAGTTAATCACCATAGGTCGTTCCCGCAACAAGAACAAGGCCTACTTGGATTTTGCGGTGGAAGCAAGACCAGCCATGCGTTCATTCACCCAGCAACACGAACAGCAAGTTATGGAAGGACGCATGGGCAGCTTGGAGCAAGCGGTGCAGGCCTTGACAGCCCGAATGACCGAGGTATTTGAGATGCTGTCCGCCAGAGACCGACGTGACGCAGTGGAGAACGGGCGTAGGCGGTTACGGGCAGGAGAAGGAGAAGAATTCCTCGCGTACAAAGAAGAAGCCAGCAAACGGATGGAGGAGATCAGGAAAAGAATGGAAAGCTTTTCTCCACCACGCACCTCTCCGACAAGCCAATCCTTGCCCATAACAGGAGAGTCCAACGCAGGTTCTGTTGGTACGAATTTTATGCCCCATATAATCAATATCAAGCCTACCGAGGACGTCACGATGTCGCCTGAATTTTCTGGGGATATTTCAAGCCCGGATGGTCGTGTTGTCAAGGAAGGAGTTGCTGGAATTCTTGTAGCAGCTAGTCCAGAAGGGGCTGAAAATATCATGGGGGTGCTGCAGCAGAATGTGAAGAAGAAAGAAGAAGAGAGGAAGCACGGGTTGGAAGAGCATGGAATAATTTTTACAAAAACAGAACTGAAACAGAATGAGAAGAAGGAAGACCAGGGGCTGATTTTTGCAAAACCAGAATTCTTCCTTGGGGACAAGGAAGATGTTAGGGGAGAGGGATGATACGTTCATAAAGTTAGGGCTGATGTGGCACTGTAGCTGCATTAACCCTAGCCGCCTCTAGCATAATAAGAAGCCTCTAGCTAAATAAGGAGTAGAATACTTCTCCATATTTTCTTTCCCTAAGTGTCTTAGCTAAATAAGGAATATATTTTCCATTCTTAATTTATTTTCCTGCAGTGTGTTATGACGGCTAGACCTAATGGTTAAGTCTTATGACCTAGCCGTCATCTATTTAAGTGTAACCCTACTCAATGAATAAACAGGCTGAATTATAATCAAACATAGACCTTATTGGTTGTTTTGGAGATCAAGGCTCTCTCGAAGTAGCCATTGGAGATCACGGCTCTCTCGAAGTAGCCCATATCTTTTCTTTTGTTCCTTTTTATTATTTGATTGCATCACTATATGGGAATGACAATAAGCGAAAACTTGTTTTTAACCTTTTTTTTTTGGATTGGTAATTTTAACTAACATACCCGTTGGGATTAGAACCCAAGACCACCCACCAATCGTAAAACTTAGTGTTAAGTTCTCCAACCCCAAAATCTCAAACTTCAAAATTAAAAAGGGAAACAACCTACCCAATTTTTTTTTTGATAAGTAAAAACAACCTACCCAATTATTGGTCATCCATTTCCTTCATAATCATCTATTTCTCTACTGGCCACACTTCAGAAACCAAACTTCCCTTAAACCAGATAGTCAAGTTGAGCTTCATATGAGAATGCCCCAAAAATATTGCAAAAGATGGATTCTTTAACTTTGTCTATATGTCATGTTAACAACCACAACTCAATCCAGTCTAAAGTTAAATTTAAAAGATTGATTCATAATCAATGAAGATGTCGAACTCTCATTTTCCTATATTATCACCATCAAAATACAAAAACATATTTTCTACAGAATAATCATCCATTTTGTTTAAATGATAAAGAAAATAAACTTTGGGGAAGCAGTGGCAAACCGGTCAAGATGAATGGCCAGTGTTGGTATCCTTAACAGAGGTCTTTTTACTTTGACAAGCTTGTGCATGAAAGAACCGTCGCTACCTCTCACTATCACCCTTCCTGCAACACTTAAGTCTCTATCAAACCAAGTATGCCATAAACCACCACCATAGGTCTGCACATTGACCATTAGATAACCAGACTTGGAAGATGCAGATTTTGGTTTTAGTTTTAGACATGGGCTGTCTGTGTGCGCAGCAATGACATGAAAACCATTACCAACAGCATACCTACATAACTAAGAGAAACCTTTTATTAAACAATTGCCAGTAAACCTATGTCGCATAAGATCGGTAAACATAATGAAAAAAATGAACAGAAAAGCTTCAATATTTGATTACAAGCTAGAAAGAAAATGATGGGAAACCTAAAACTGTTTATCAAACCAAACAAGAAAAAAGAAGCAGCGGACACAGAGAAACATCTTAATAAAGGAAAGCTTAAGGAAAAGCCGGTTGACAAACTACACACAACAAAATGAGGAACAGATAATGAGGCCAATCCAAAATTGGCAGTCAACAGAGTTTAAAACCCACTTTGCCCCCAGTAATCAACCTCATATTCTATAAGGTCAGATTCAATAAAGATTGAATTGCGAATGAAGCCTGCTTTTTTTCTTTTTGATTAGTTAATGATGCCTGCTTCATAATCCTTTCTTCAATTGCCATGATTTTTAATTAAAAGAGAGGATTGTTCCACTCACTTTTCTCCAATGGCGAAAGCAACTAAGCAAGACATATTTCGCGTAAAGAAGTATCGTCCACCAGGCTTTAGGTCCCATTCATCATTCTCATTTAACAAATGAAAACCAGCAGCAATTAGTTGTCGTTTTGCTTCGGCTGCAGAGAAGGTAGCATATATGAGAAAGAAAAAAAAAAAAAAAAAAAAAGGACATGTGCCTGATCATCTAAAAATCAAATTAAAGCTGATTCTACATTTCTTTCCTCAAGACATAAGATCATTTAACCACAGCAGTGAGATTACTAGTACTAATTAATATAAAATAGAAAACCAAACCAGACACTGTTTTAGAAAACAACTGAAAGAGAATTTCAAACCATAAAATCTTACCCATACCCACACATTATAATGCCAATTGTTGCTAGCTTAAGTGTATAGAAACTTCAGCCAACCTAAGCATCGCAGATACCTTTACAAGGCCCAAGAGAGCTGTACTATACCAGACACTTGGACGCTCTCATTTATTTTTACTTTTTTTTTATAGATAATCAACAAATATTATAAAAAGCGTAAAGCGCCCTTAAGTATACAGGAAGTATACAAAAGGATCACCAACAAAGAAAAAACAAAAAGAACAAAGAAAACCTAGTCAAGGAAAACCGCAAAAACCCAAAAGAAAGGAGTATAAAAAGACCCTTAAGTCCTACCAGAACTACAACAAGACCCCACAAGCAAACCCCCTCACAAGAGCCCTATGCTTCATGAGAACACTGAAAGAACCCTCTTGCATTTACCCCGGCTAGAGCAATCACCTCTAGCATCAAAATTATAGAACACTCCAAGCTTTTAAGCTCCCTTTTACCTTTCAGTTTAGGAAGAGAAACCAAAACCTCATGACGTTGTTCCTCTTCAAGAACTCCCACTTATGCATATAATACTTGTTAGATGTATCAAAAAATTAAGAAATAAAACATATGATAGCAGAAATATATCAAATACTTTAAAATCCCTCGAGGCAAGCCCCAAAGAAGCATCCAACATTAGGTTGCACACTTTAAGAAAAAGAACATATCTGTAAGAAAAAAAAAAATTAAGAAGTGTTTATAACATATATTTTAACCATTTTGAAGAGAATGAATTCGTTTTTCTTGACCCATTAAAGGACGGAGATGCCTGATCAAACTATTATAAGTTATGGAAAAGCGGCTTTCAGCAATTTAGTTTAAAAAAAACGATGTATAATAATTAATATTCTAGAAGCAAAAACAATAATGTAGCGCAGATTTCCTCCTCCATCATAGTTATAGCCCGGATCCCTATTGTGCTTCATACAAACCAATAACTCTAACACCCACTCACAAGCAGGCCTGCCTAAGAACATTGAAACAAATGCAGACCTTACATGTGTGAAACCAAATAGAATCTGAAACAGAAACAAATACAGATTCCTAGTATTCAAACACAAGACTTATCATAAAGCCAAGCCTGATATTAAGTGAAGAGGCCCAACTAGTACATAAACCATATCAAAGTCCACACAAACACCCCCTCTCATGTGCTGGCACAACATAAACCAGAGATAGAAATTAAATGAGCACAACATCTTAACAGAACCAGAGAAAAATGCAAATAGACCAAGCATGAGGAGTCCAAGAACAAACAAACCAAACTTTAACACCATGTTAGAGCATCCAACCTAAAATATTAAGGTAGTAGGTGGAGAGGTTCAACCATTAAATAAACTCATATCAAGGTGCACACTAACTCTAACAGCAAACATAAATGAATTGCCAATGCAAAACAGAAGCAGTCAATATAGTAGCTTTGCCAACATCATTAGTATAGTAAACACAAAAGCTTGAAATCGCACCACCTAAAAATGGTTGATTAGCCTAACAGCGAACACTAACGAATTTCCAATGCAAAACAGAGGCGGTGAATATAGTAGCTTTGCAGGCATCATGAGAACAACTTTCAGTAAACACAAAAGCTTGAAATCGCAAAACCTAATTATGATCGATTAGCCTAGAGTTATATGGAACATTTCCTAACTATTACCAACAGATGGTATCAGTAAATACATTTTGTATTCATGCAAAAGCTTGTTAGGTGGCAATATAGACCTACCCTTTCTATCACCAGTTAAAATGGATGACCAGGGCTGTAGCCCAAATCTTTTCAGGAATGAGTTTTATCAATTAAAGCTGTCAACTAAATCGACTTTGTTTGTGGCTCCGCATAGGGCTAGATCAAACATTTGTTCAATGTTGACATTCTGCATGGATCTGTTACAGCCACTGGATGCTGTGCGGACAGCCCTTAGCCTTAATAATATGGCAATATATAGCCTACTGGCATGCAAGAGTCGTTTCTTTATAGTAATTAGCAATGAATACTTGCCATAACAACCCACGAGTTCCCCAAAGTTGAAAACTATGTCTATGTATTCAGGTTAAAAGTTACTAAAAAAATATAGTCAGGTTAAATGTTGGCATGTACTCACACCTAGAAAATCATTCCTTTCATGCTTTGTTTTGTATTGTATATGAACAAATTTAGGAAAAGAGCCCAATTGTGAAATGTTTAACTCTACATTTCCAACTGTGTGGACCTAAGTAACAAAACCTGCACTCAGCAATGCCTAAACGTTAGAAGTTCCACTGAACCGTCAATTTTCAAAAACATAATTTGAGAATTTTCTATCAAATTCTCACTAAGCAAACAAAGACTTATTATAGAATCGAATAAACTCATCAGACACTACGAAAAAATGAAGCCAAAGAATATACAACAAAATACAAAGAAATCCTTTTGTACCCGTAGCATGAAAGTGAGTCCAGGATTCATTGAGATAGTCCAGAAGATCCCCCACTATAGACCCTCCCGATCCATCCGCCGAAGACGAACTCTGAAAACGCACCGAATGAATTTAGCTTTAGACACAGAACACACGCACATACACACGCACACACAAAGATGGGGACCTGGTGGGTTGAAACTGAGTTGGAGCAGAGAGGAGTAGCGGAGAATTTGCGGCGGAGATTGGTGTTGAAGGAGTGGGAGGGAGAGTGAGGGCACTTTGATAAGAGTAAGGAGGGCTTGAGGGTCGGAGAAGAGTGGTGGAGGAGGCGCAGTCGAGTTATCGCCGCCATTTTCCTTTTGTGGCCACTCTGCTATGCCTCTATGGCTCTATGTGTGTGCGCGTCGCCGTGCTACGTTTCTTGTCGATTCCTCCGCAAAGATTCGAAATTTCGAATGTTTCGGTTGAAACAATTCAGTTCGAGTAAGCTGAAAACCACGTTTTAATCTTTTCCTCTCATAATTATTTTATATTAATATAGTACTCTAATTAAACTTTTAACTTTTTATATAACTAATTTGAATAAGCACAAGCTCGAACTTACTTAAAATTTATTTTTTTTCTTAAATGTAAATAAAATTACTCAAAAATAAATTCTATTATTGTTCTTTATACTATGAGAACACAAAACCAAAAGTTGTATCATTAATCTAACGGTTAAACATAATTCACCTTCCCAAAGTTGTACCCTATTTTCAATCTTGCTTCCAATCTTTAAAAATTTGCAATGTGCCCCAACGAAATTTCTCAATTTTTCAATGTTGCCATTCCGTTAGCCTTTCCATCAGACCAGACGAAATGGGCATCACGTGCATAGCACGTAACTTTTTCGATGCTAACGTCTCCATTTTACCCTTATTTATGCTTGGTCAATTACCGAATTGACCTTAAAAAAAACCCACGCATGTTTTAGACAAATTTGAACTAGTTTAATGAAGCTTCACTCCACTCTTCAAACATATCCCCCTTCTTCATGTTCTTCAACCAGTCCAAATATTGTGAAACTTCGAACCAGAATATCTCCAATTTCATTGACAAGTACAAAGCATGACTAGGGGTGTGCAGGACCTGATGGAACCGCCCCACCCCGCCCTGTGGTAACCGCCCCGCAATTTGCCTCAAACCACATAGAAGAGTGTGGTCTTCGTTTGAGAAATGGGTTCCCCACACGGTGCTATGCAAGGTGCGGATGGGGTCCTGGAAAAATACCTGGAACCACCCCACACAGGTCTGCACCGCACCATTAAAATAAAATAAAAAGTCTAAAAAACCTAGTGCCTTCACGTAGAATCACGCTTGCCCAGTTGTCCCTCTCTACATTTTTTCTTTTTCTTTTCCAAAGACTTCCACCTACACAGCATCAATCTTCCCCTTTTCTCCTCTCTTCTGAGTTCCACCGATCTTCATGTTCTTCAACCTTCACTAAAACCCTAACTCAGTCTCCCCTTCCTAGTCCCTGGCACCCTGCGAACCCCCAAGTCTGGATTCCCTCCCTCCTTAGTCCTTTCTTTCTTCATTTTGGTAATTCCTAGGGTTTAGACTCTTCAAATATTCAGTATATTTTCTTGTGGTTTATTGTTTTTCTGGTGATTCATTGTGTTTATTGTTTGGGTTTGCAGGTATTTCCGGAGGATAAGAGGCTCAGAGCTTCACAGAATCACCCTTCTTTCCAGCTGAACTCTCTGCATCACAACTGCTAAGGTGTGTTTCGGATCTTTATATGAATGTATTCTATTTTCTCAGTGAATGTATTCTAATTGTTGAGTTGATTTCGTATTTGTGTCCTTAGATGTCATGTGGGTTGATTTCGTATTTGTGTTTCTCACAGTTTTGGATTTGATTTGTTTTTTTTATGAATCTACTGTACATGTTATTCAAACTTTACTGAGAAGCAAGTCTTCATCATTACTAATCAAAATTGCTCCATAACTACCCCAAATTTTATGAATCTACTGTATGGAGTTGTTTGAGAATAGTTGTTAAGAACTATCATGTTACTTGATGAGTGCCAAAAAGTGTATATTTGGACCCCTTAATTTACATTAGTTAAACCTTTAGCTTTATTACTTTCTGATGTTTTGTTTAGTTTTTGTGATTTTACGTTTTTGCAGGACATAAAGAGAAAAATGGTTATTTTCAAGCGAAAATGCATAAAAGTTGGAGATTTGGAATTGTTGTGAAGTCGATCGATCGAATCTCAAGTTCAATCGATCGAAATTTTCTCGATGTCGATCGATCGATTTTATAATCGATCGATCGAATTTATGCGGAGCTGGAATTTCAGAAACCCTAGCTAACTCTATAAATACCATTCTTTTCTCATTTTTAGAGAGGGAGAGCTGCGGAGGAGGCCGCTTAGGAGTGCCCTAGGGGCCGATTTCACTGTACCTTAGGGTTTTTGGGTCGATTTTGACCTAGAACTTCAATCTTTTGTAAGTTTATTCGTTTTTAATGCATTCTTGTAGTTTTTTATGCTTTCTTTGTTCATGTCTAGCTAATACTTTCATCTAGGGTTGAGGATGAAACCTCACCCGTGAATAGAAACTGAGTTTCATGCTTGTTTATGCTATTTGAGTTTATGGGCTTGATTTCTCATTGTTCTATTTCGGTTTTTGAGATTATTTTTGGATATCTCTTGTGATTTCCGGATACAAGTGATGATTTGATATAGTTTCATTAAATTGATGGCTTGGGTTTTCATGTATGTTGGATATTCATTGTGTTTCATTCTATGGATACATTTGATGATTTAGTTGAAACTAGATATCTTTTGTGATTTGTGGAGGAATGGATTCATTGAATGATTTAAACTATTTTTCAAGCAAAAGTAGAACATACCTAAAATTTGCATTTAAAAACCTCAAAATATGTGTGATGAGCATGAGATTAGGTTGTTGTGATTTGGTGAGTGTGGATTCCAAAACCCTAGACCCCTTTTATTTTCATTAATTTTGTTTATATTTTATTTTATCAAAAACCCCTAAATTTGGAACTAGGTTAAAATAGGATTAGTTTGAATAAAGATTAATTTTAGCAACTCAATTCCCTGTGGGATCGACATCGCACTTGCAAAACGCTATATTGCAAACGATTCGTGCACTTGCGAGTATTATAATTTGCACAACATTACTAATGTTAGTTGTAAATTTAAAACATGTCTAAGCTCAAGTAAATGACAAAGTACTTATATGTGCATGTATGACTTCTGAGTAAGATGTTTCAGCATGAGCTAAAAATCTGTTCCAATTTTGTTTTCTTTTACTTTACCTCTTTGAAATGGTTAGCTATCTTACAAACTCATTTTTTTTTTTGCTTTCCAGAAACTAAAAGAAATGTTTCAATTAGTTTATGTTTGATATGCTACATTTTATTGCTGACCAGTGACCAACATATGAGTCTGTGACCAAAAAGGGTACTAAAATAATCTTCACCCAAGCGAAAGTGATTTTGTTGGCCTTTCCTTTTTGTAAACGTGATTTCAATTAATTTATGATTATCAATGTATGCCCTAACTGCTATTTGATTTTATGTTTATCAATGTATGTTATAGCTGTTGTTAATTATATTTTTTTTCCCACTTAATGTAGACTCAAGCATGAGTGATTCAACTAGTTGTACTAAGACTATTGGTTCTAGTTTTGCTTCATCTAGGCCTAGTCTTTTGGATAATACTATGTCTCTCATTGATAATGAGAATGTTGATTGTGTTGAGGTTGGATCTACAGCAACTATTGGCCCTCAAAATCTTAGTTTAGCTCTCCCACCAAAACCTAAAAAACCTAAGCAAACATCAAAGGTTTGGAAACATTTTACTAAGTTAGAGGAGAGTGACCCCAAGGATCCTAAATCACAGTGCAATTATTGTAAGACATTGTTTAGTTGTCACCCTAGAAGCCATGGTACTTCATCCATGCAACAACATATCAAGAAAAGCTGTAAAAAATATCTTGGTAGGTTTGATAAGACACAATTGAAGTTGAGCTTTGAGGCTAAGAAGGAAGGACAAGTGGGAGGGTATGAAGGATCTTGTGGTAACCTAGTGATTGCTAAATATAATATTTCAAAAGTAAGGGATGGAATTTATAAGATGATCATAGTGGATGAGTTGCCATTTAGGTTTGTGGAAGGTGATTCAAGAGTTCATGAAGACAGTTGAACCTAGGTTTTCAATTCCTTCCCGTTATACTATGATGAGGGATTGTGCTAGGCTTTTTATGTCTAAGAAAGAAAAGTTGAGGGGAATGTTCTTGACATCCGGTACTCGGGTTTGTCTTACCACTGATTGTTGGACTTCGATACAGAATCTTAATTACATGTGTACCATCGCTCATTTTATTGATAGTAAATGGAACTTACACACAAGAATTCTAAACTTTTGTTTAATTCCTAATCACAAAGGTGAGACCATTGGGGGGAAGATTGAGTCCGTGTATGCTTGAGTAGGGCATTGGTAGCATTTTCACTATCACAGTTGACAATGCCTCTTCCAATGATACTGCTTTGGAGTACATGAGGAAAAGAACTGCTCATAAGTTTGGCGCCATATTAAAGAATCAGTTTTTGCATGTGAGGTGTTATGCACACATTTTAAATCTTATTGTGTCTGAGGGGTTGAAAGAGGTTAATGAGTCCATTGTGAAGATTAGAAGTGCGGTCAAATATGTAAAGTCTTCTTCTGCAAGATTTGAAAGCTTTAAGACTTGAATGGAAAGACAAAAACTTAATTACAAGGGGTTTCTGTGTCTAGATGTTCCAACTAGATGGAACTCTACATTTAAGATGTTGGAAAGTGCAGAAAAATGTCAAAATGTGTTTGAACTTTTGGAAGAGTATGATGGACACTATCTTTCTTCGTTGTGGGATGAAAAAAGAATGTTAAAAAAGGTATGGGACCTCCTATTTATGATAATTGGGCTCGTATTAAGATTTTTCTAAAGTTTTTCAGACTTTTTTATAAAGCCACAATGCGACTTTCGGGGTCTTTGTATGTGACGTGTAATATATATTTTCAAGAAATTTGTGACATTCAAATGCATTTACAAGCCTATAGTTAGAGTGATGATTATGTGTTGAGTTCTATGGCGGAGAAAATGATGTCAAAGTACAATAAGTATTGGGGGGATCTTGATAGGGTTAATGTGTTGATATTTGTTGCTGTTATACTTGATCCACAAACCAAATTTGGGTCATTGGAATATTGGTTCAAAAATGTTCTTATAGTTGAGCAATGTACTAATATGATGATAAAATTAAGAACTACCTTCAGAAATTATATGATCACTTCGACGTTTAAGAGAGTTCATCTCAAGTTGAACATGGTAGTGCATTTCCTCAAAATTCTTCAGTGACAGAAGAAAATAAGAACTGTTAGTTTTTGTGTTGGCTGCATTATGTTGGACAAAATCACTTCTATGTAATGTTGCTGCTTTCACAGGGATGCTGCTTTATCCAGAGTCTACTCTTCAGCTATGTTCTTCGAGAAGATTTTGTGAAGTTTTCAAGGATTTATTTCGGTTCCCTGTCAGCCGTCCGGACGACGTGGTATTCCGTTCGGACGCTCATCAGTCAGCAACATCCGTCCGGACGAAGAGATCTTTCCGTCCGGACGATGAGATCTTTCCGTCCGGACGCCCATCAGTGTCTAGAAGCTTTGAACAGTTCAAGATTACATCCGTCCGGACGTAATGGCAAATCATCCGGACGCTCTTAAGAGTTCGAGAAAATCCCAGTGTTCCAGCGCATCCGTCCGGACGACGTGGTTATACCATCCGGACGCCATTCAGGGTTTGACAAGCATTAGGGATTCTACCTCAAGACACAGTTATGGGAAGACGGCTGCTACCGTCCGGACGATGTGTGATCCCGTCCGGACGATGTCCTCTATAAGGCAAGAACGTGCATACCAAGTTCAACCGTCCGGACGTCAGCCTTCATGGTCCGGACGATCAAGCTTCATAAATGGAAATTGCGTGCACCAGTTCAACCGTCCGGACGTTAGCCTTCAAGGTCCTGACGCTCCAAGCCTTATTATGGTAATTTCGTGCAGCCGAAGTGCAACCGTCCGGACGCTAGGATAACACCGTCCGGACGCGGCCTTGTTATGGAAGCTTTCAGCGCTATCTTGGAGAGGCGGTTGCAGTTGACCGTCAGGACGCTCGGTCAAGCTGTCCGGACACCCTCGGGTATTTTGGTCATAACGTTTTACTCAAATATCGGATTGGGATGAAATCAGCTTCATTGGAAAGCTTAGAAAAAATGTTGTAATTTGAGTGTCCGAAAGGATCCTAGAAGCATCCGGACGGTCTCCGTCCGGATGGAAAGATTTGCCCGTCCGAACGGCCCTGCAGAAAATTCCAGAATTACTTTCCAGACAAGAAAAACTTGACCCGTCCGGACGGCCCTGGTTCCCGTCCGAACGCACGTGTTTCAGACTCCGTTTTTGAGTCAATTTTGGATTTCCAAAGCCTATAAATAAGAAGCTTGAGGCATGCTTTCAACACATAATTCGGTGGTGAATTCTCTACAGCTTAGAGACGTGATATTTCCTCTAAAGCCTTGCCAAGGGTGTGAATTCCATTAGAGCTCAGAGAAGTCATCAATCCCTCTGAAGCCGTTTTACAAGTGTGTTGTGCTGTAAACCAAAGTCTATCTTAGAGGTCGGCTCTAAGATAAAGAGTTCCATTGAAGACCCCTTCAGGTAGGTGAACCTGGTTGGAAAGCGTTCGTGTTGGGTTACACGTCAGAGATCAAGGTACGACCACTGCATCGGTACATGTGAGTGTTACTGTCTTGTATCTAGCTATGTCTTTTGAATAGTGTAATTCCTGGGTTTGGCTGCCCCGGAGTGGTTTTTCTCGTTTCCACTTCGTCAACAAAATCACTTGTCATTTACCTTCCGCTGTGCTTTAATTTTTGTTGACACTTAATGAACACACTTTACTTTTAGAAGTCAATTCAAATTTTCAATTGGTATCAAAGTCGGCACACTCTGTTTAGGATTTAATTCCTGAGTGTGATCCTCATATCTTTGTGACTTCTATTTTTTAATTACACCTTTAATCATGAATTCTTCTCAATTATCAAATGAGGATTCTAATATTAAGCTCTTGAGGGTTTTTAATAAATTGAAGAATGATCATCATTCTAAAATTTCAGATAAAGAGCTTAAAAAGGTGAAGCAAGAAAAAGAGTCTTTGATTGTTCAATTGTCTGAATCACATGCCTTAATTGACTCTTTGAGATATGAGAATACCATGCTGTTTGACATTATTGATTCACTAGAGATTAAATTAAAAGATTCTGTTTTCTCCAGTGATAATTTGAAAAGCATGATGTGTATTCATTCAGATATTTCCAACAAGCCTAATTTAGTTGTTGATGATTTGAGTGCTTCTACTTCACATGTTTCTGATTCTGAATTAGATTCCTTTATTATTGAGCCTGTGATAGTAAACACTGCTTGTTTGGATAATTCTTGCTTGAATGATTGTGTGATGCCAAAATCCAAAGACACAGGTACACAAGCTCATGGTAAGTTTGTCCCCTACTTGTCATAATTGTGGGAAGATTGGTCATAATAGGCCAAATTGTTGTTTGTTGAAATCTCACAGGCCTTGGATCAAGCAGGATGCTATGAGAAAATGTAAAGTTGAAGATTCTCCCTCATCAAAATATGTTCCTCCGCATAGGAGACATATAGAAGGTAAGGGAACTGTTATGTGTGAGAATGCTAACCATAATTTTGCAGAGAATGTCAAGAAGCATTCAAACAAAAGAAGCTTGCCCACCTATCATCACTGCGGCATCACCGGTCACATCTGACCCAAATGTCCACAACTCCAGAAGTTGAAGGTTCAGAGGAAGCTGCCAAAAAGAGCTACACCTCCGATGGCTCTTCAGGCTCTACGACATCAGCAGAAGTTTGTTCCTGCTAATCAGAGTGGCAAATCAAGGCGCTACAAGAGAAAGCCGCATAAGCCCAATGGCAGCCATGCCCATGAAGGATTGCTGAACCTAATACAAGGTATGCTACGGAGAATGGACAACATGGGCAAAACCTGCAAGCTACCGCCTCGGGTTAAGCAGGTATGGGTCAGGAAGGATGTGACCATTCACCCCTTGAGGGGGAGTGGACTTACCTAGTAAAGGTGAAGTCTCTCATGCCTGGGATTGTGGTTCCTTCATCCTAGTGCATGTCAGGTATGTTTGCATTGCATTGTCTATCTTGTCATATTCATGCCTTGCATTCTGTTTGAGGAACTGTTTATTTAATCCCCATATTTTCTCTTGTTATCTTGAGAAGCTTCTGCAGATATTTTTGGGGATGACAGTTAAAGCACGTCGGGCGGCTGCTTCTCTGTCTTGGTATTTCTAAACCTCTCTCCATGTGGATAGGTTTGGTTTTACCTTACATGCTGGGATTAGATGTCATTTCCTTTTCTGAGCATGTGTTTGTTGTTTTTCTGTTTATCGGTTTTCAACAACAAAAAAAAAGGGGGGGAGAATTTGCAGGATTTTCTTTCTCTTGGCTTATTAGGTATTGTATGTATTCTTACCTGATATCTCTCTTCTGTGAGCATTAATTTACTATGCTTAGATATATTCGAGAGTTTTGACTATATTAGCCAAGTGTTTTTCCTGTTTATGCAAAAGTAGGATAGCTTCTTTCCTCATGCGATGGAAAAAGTGCACCATCCCGGGCTCCCCTAAGGTACTTCTTTCCTTCTCTAACTCATTGCTTTTGGAGATTTTGGATATGAGTAGAAGTCCTTGATTAGATGGCCAAATTGACCACAGGTTAGTTGAACCTAACATCTATAAATTCTGGCACTCCCTTCAGTTTGCAGTACCATAAGATTCGAGCAGTAATTCATAAAAAGTTATGTGCTTTAAATTTGTTTAATCACTACTTATGTGCTTAAATTTACCTTGCCCTCTATGAGCAAGTAAAAATTTATCTTGTCCTACATGGTACAAGTAAAACAGAATATGTGTTGTTTCTTTGGGGGAGTGTATCAGATGAGGGTGGCTAGGCCCTAGTAAGTTATAAGGTTTGACTTTTGGCTTATCTGTCTCTGATTTTCTCTCGTGTCTGGAAAATGTAGTTGCTCTTTGTCATGTCTTGGAAAGTCATACCTTGTGGGAAAAGAGTCTCCACACACACACGTATTGCTTGAGTTGAGTTGCCTATTTGAATTTTCTGTGATCAGGAAAAGTTATTTGTGCTGATTGAACTCTTAACTCTCTTTTATATCTCTGCTTAGTTTTGAGATGCTCCCTGATTGTGTTATCAGTGGATTATACATGCGTGTTCTTAAACTGACTTTGGAAAAATTATTTTTCTGTAAATTTTTCTCAAGTTTCAGATTTTCAGTGTGAAGTGTGTTGATGAGTACCAAATATTGTGTATTTGGACCCCTTAATTTACATTAGTTAAACCTTTAGCTTTGTTATTTTCTAATGCTTTGGTTAGTTTTAGTGTTTTTATATTTTGTAGGACAATAAGAGAGAAATGATACAATTCAAGCAAAATACAAGGAAATTCGGATGCAGCAGACCAGTACATTTAGACTGATCATAACAGGACCAAAAGATATCCGTTTTGGGAGTTTCTTAGGTCTAAATTGAAGTTCAAGATGTCAGCTTTCCAACGCAACAATTTTCAGCCAATTTGGAGATGCTTGGAAAACGATATGGCTGTTTGAATTTCAGTCGTCGGATCATCCCGAAAATCCGGAACCATCTCTCTTATTATTTTTCTTTTGCTTCATCCCTTGTCTCCCCAAAGCTAGAGCCAATACACGTTTTTCTCCACATTCTCAGCCACTTAATCACTTTTTTTTCCACTCAACATCATTCCATAAAACACTCACCACTCATTCCATAAAACACTCACCACTCATTCCATAAAACACTCACCACTCATCTCTCCACTCATACACCCACTCACCCATTCCACACAAACCACTTGGCTATAAAAGGAGACCAAGGCTGAAAATCAAAAGGGAGGAGAAGAGGCATGAGCCTCTTTGTACATAACTTCTTGTTTCTCTTCTTCTTGTAGCTTATTTCTTTCCTTTTGCAACTCTTTGATTTTTATGCTTTTAATTTAATGTTTTAAGTTGTAGTTATTTTATCATGTGTAGCTAATATTTTCGTTTGGGGTTGAGGATGAAACCTCACCATTGAAGAGAAACCGAGTTTCTTGCTTGTTCATGCTATTTGAGTTTATGGGTTTGATTTCTCATTGTTCTACTTCGGTTTTCTTGAAATGATGTTTTGATATCTCTTGTGGTTTCCGGATACAAGTGATGATGTGGAATAAGTTTCATTAAATCGGTTGCTTGGTTTTTCATCTATCAAAACATTGGACATTCATTGTGCGCCGTTTGACTAATACATTGTTTTATCGGTTAGAATGAAGATATCCATTGTGATTGAATGATACATTGGATGTTTGGATTTCAATTGGTACTCTTTGTGATTTGTGCTATGAACGGAATCATTGGATGATCTAAATGAATTTTGAAGCAATGTAGAGCATACCTAAGATTTATAAGTGACAACCTTGAATAAGTGTGATGAGCATGAGATTAGGTTGATATGATTTGGTGAGTGTGAATTCCAAAACCCTAGACCCCTTTATTTTAGTTATTTTCGTTTATATTTTCTCTTATCAAAAACCCTCAATTTGGAACTAGGTTAAAATAGGATTAATTTGAATAGAGATTAATTTTCGCAACGCAATTCCCTGTGGGATCGACCTCGCACTTGCATAACGCTATATTGCAAAACGATTCGTGCACTTGCGAGTACAATTTAAAACACATCATGTGTGGACGGATTTATTCTTTCGTCCAAAACGAGAGCAGTCTTGCCATATGCTGACCTAGCAATTGCTTATCCGGTCAGGATCTCTATAGGTTTAAGACTTACTTCTCTTTCTCTGCCATACACACATCTTTGCATTTTTATTGATTTATTATGGCATCTTGTGTGTTTTTCTCGTGGATTTCTCCCGAGATTTTGGCATTTGTTGCACATCTCTTCTCATCCCATGATCTTCTTTGTGTCTTCCGTTATTCTTTTAAGTCTTTGTGCTTTTAGAATATTGGAATATTTGTTGGGATATTTTCTTGAGATATTGTGCATGAAAATCCTTTTTTGTCTGTGTGTTGGGCTGATCATGATATATTTATGCCTTATGAGTAGCTGCATTGCTTATATTTCTCTTTGGCATCCATTTGACAGCCGTGTTAAATACCACATTATGCTTGGAACTAACAGGATCTAATGGTATTTTTGGAGATATTTTTGATTGGTTTTTCAGGGATACGACATCCAACGGCTCTCATCACAGTGATTGACAGATGCATCCTTTGGAAAACTGACTATTGTTGAAGTCGGATGTTCAATTTCCAAAGGTCTTGGGATTTGATACTTGGAGGATTTATGTTCCTCTCTTTTGGGCCATTTCCAGACGTTTCTCTACTTTCCTATTGTTTTGGATTTTAGAACGTTTTTGTCTATGGATATTATTACTCCGTTTACCCTTGTCCTTCTGAGACATTAAGGGGGAGTAATTGTTGTGTGGTTTTTCTCATTCCTCTGTTTTACCCTTTGTCCCTTTGTGACAAAAAGTGGGAGTAATTGTTGATTTGGACCGGGATTGTATTTTTAACCGGTCAAGTGAGTTTTGTCCCAGAATGGCCAAAGGGGGAGTTTGTTAGTTTTTGTGTTGGCTGCATTTTGTTGGACAAAATCACTTCTATGTAATGTTGCTGCTTTCACAGGGATGCTGCTTTATCCAGAGTCTACTCTTCAGTTATGTTCTTCGAGAAGATTTTGTGAAGTTTTCAAGGATTTATTTCGGTTCCCTGTCAGCCGTCCGGACGACGTGGTATTCCGTTCGGACGCTCATCAGTCAGCAACATTCGTCCAGACGACGAGATCTTTCCGTCTGGACGCCCATCAGTGTCTAGAAACTTCGAACAGTTCAAGATTGAATCCGTCCGAACGTAATGGCAAATCGTTTGGACGCTCTTAAGAGTTCGAGAAAATCCCAGTGTTCCAACGCATCCGTCCGGACGACGTTGTTATACCGTCCGGACGCCATTCAGGGTTTGACAAGCATTAGGGTTTCTGCCTCAAGACACAGTTATGGGAAGACGGCTGCTACCATCCGGACAATGTCCTCTATAAGGCAAGAACGTGCATACCAAGTTCAACCGTCCGGACGTCAGCCTTCCGGACGATCAAGCTTCATATATGGAAATTGCGTGCACCAGTTCAACCGTCCGGACGTTATCCTTCAAGGTCCGGACGCTCCAAGCCTTATTATGGTAATTTCATGTAGCCGAAGTGCAACCGCCCGGACGCTAGGGTAACATCGTCCGGACGCGGCCTTGTTATGGAAACTTTCAGCGCTACTTGGAGAGGCGGTTGCAGTTGACCGTCCGGACGCTCGGTCAAGCCGTCCGGACACCCTCGGGTATTTTGGTCATAAATTTTTACTCAAATATCGGATTGGGACGAAATTAGATTCATTGGAAACCTTAGAAAAAATGCTGTAATTTGAGTGTCCGGACGGATCCTAGAAGAGTCCGGATGGTATCCGTCCGGACGGAAAGATTTGCCCGTCCGGACGGCCCTGCAGAAAATTCCAAAATTACTTTTCGGACAAGAAAAACTTGACCCGTCCGGACGGCCCTGGCTCCCGTCCAGACGCACGTTTTTCAGACTCCATTTTTTAGTCGATTTTGGATTTCCAAAGCCTATAAATAAGAGGCTTGAGGCATGCTTTCAACACAGAATTCGGTGGTGAATTCTCTACAGCTTAGAGACGTGATATTTCCTCTAAAGCCTTGCCAAGAGTGTGACTTCCATTGGAGCTCAGAGAAGTCATCAATCCCTTTGAAGCCGTTTTACAAGTGTGCTGTGCTGTAAACCGAAGTCTATCTTAGAGGTCGGCTCTAAGGTAAGGAGTTCCGTTGAAGACTCCTTCAGGTAGGTGAACCTGGTTGGGAAGCGTTCGTGTTGGGTTACACGTCAGAGATCAAGGTACGACCACTGCATCGGTACATGTGAGTGTTACTGTCTTGTATCTAGCTATGTCTTCTGAGTAGTGGAATTCCTGGGTTTGGCTGCCTCGGAGTGGTTTTTCTCTTAACTGAGTTTCCACTTCGTCAACAAAAATCTCTGTGTCATTTACCTTCCACTGTGCTTTAATTTTTGTTGACACTTAATGCACACACTTTACTTTTAGAAGTCAATTCAATTTTTCAAGAACCTTTCACTTCACTTCATGAATAGGTTTCATAAGTACCTAACTTCTAAAAGTGACGTTCAAAGCAAAGCAAATCGGAGATTGATCGGTATTTGATGGGGGAAGTTGAAAAAACGAATGTGAACTTCGATTTTCTAAATTGGTGAAAGGTGAACTAAACCAAATTTCCAGTACTTGCCCAAATAGCATCTATTGTATTGGTTATTCTCATTACTACAGCTGCTTCAGAGTCAGCGTTTAGCACTGGAGGGCGTGTGTTGGATCATTTTCGAAGTTCATTGGCCCTAAAAACGGTTGAAGCATTGGTGTGTGCACAAAACTGGTCAAGATTAAAACCCCTAAGTAGTGGCAGTGGTTATGACACAAAGATGGTTGATGATCCTGAAAGTTATAAGCTCGATTCAGATAAGCTTTCTATCATTCACTTCTTAATTCATTTTGCTAATTACAAATTCTAAACATTGATTTCAATTGAGAATGTAATTCTTTTTTCTTTTTGTTTCATTCTTTGTAGAAATAACTTTAAAGAACAATATTTTGCTTGATGAGGATTAGTGAAGATTGAAGATTGAATAATGTAGATTTTGGACTCAATATTTTGTTTGGAACTTTGGATGGGTTGCTGTTTCAGTTTGTTTATTTTGCTTGTTTTGTTTGGATGAGTTTTTTACTTGCTAGATTTTACTTGTTTGTGTTGGCTACTTAGATTTTGTTTGTTTTGTTTAGATGGGTTGTTGACTTGCTGGATTTTGCTTGTTTGTGTTGCATTGTTGGCTACTTAGATTTTACTTGTTTTGTTTGGATGGGTTGCTGTTGCGGCCTTGTAGGTTATGAACATATGGATTTTGCTTGTTTGTGTTGGATTTTGCTTGTTTTGTTTTGATGAAATGTTACATTTCTTTTAAAGAATGATTTAATTGTTGTTCACTTGTTCATTTATTAATCAGGTTTTAAACTTTTAATTGTTGTGTATATTTATTAATCAGGTTATAAATCGTGTATATTTATTGATCAATGTGTCATGTGTGCCAGTATTTTAATTGTTGTGTATATTTATTAATTGTTGTGCATATTTATTAATTAGGAAAAAAAAACCGTGTATATTTATTAATCAAGTTATAAACCGTGTATATTTACAAAAAAATTAACATTTAATTTGTTTTTCTAAAAAAAAAAACATTATTTTTTTGAATTTTTAATTTTTTACAAAAACAATACAAAAAATTATGAAACTGCCACTCAACTCAACCCGCCTTGCCCCACAAACCCGCTCCTCCCCGCCCCGCATGTCCCAGCTACACCCAAACCCACACCCTTCGGATGTCCCCAAAAAAACACGAATCACGGTGCTAATTTCCCCCACCCGCAGGGATGCGGGGCTTGGCCAAAATGGGAGGAAAACCGCATCCTCGCCACGTGCCCAGCCCTAAGCGTGACATCGCAACGTGTTACAAAAATTAGGGATTTCTCTCACGAGGCCACTAATTTCCATTTTTCGATTGGAAGGTTAGTTAAAAAAAAAAATGAATCTTTTAAAATTAGGGTTGTGTGGAAATTGGGGATTTCGGGTTTATATTGTTCGGCTCTGAAATTCTCATATGTTTTGTTATGAAATTCCTTCAATTTATTGTGTGTTTCGTTGATAAGTGATGGCCTGAGTTGTGTTGGGATGTTGCTTTCACATGTGAATGTTGGGTTTGGTACTTTATTATCGGATGTTTGTTTTGGGTCGACTTTAGTTGGTGAGTTGTGATAAGATGTTGCTTTCATGTGTGCATAGATTTTGTCGGTTGCTGCATGATGAGTGTCGAATATTGTATATTTAGACCCTCTTAATTTGCATTTGCCAAACCTTTAACTTTGTTATTTTCTGATATTTTTTGTTAGTTTTTGTGTTTTGTAGGCCATTAAAAGAAAATTGTGGTATTTATGTGAAATTGTAAAGAAGCGGAATTATCTTTCACAGTCTCGTCAAATTTTACCCAGAATCTGGAAACTTCAGAGCAAATTTGGAGAGAATAATATTTTGTCTAATAGAAGACGTGTTGTGCGGCGCCATATAGAGAAAGAAATCTTTTGTTTCGACCTAGAGGAGTTCCAACTGCAGCTCTGCACATGTTTTTCTTTCAAGGATAGTGCAACAACTCTTTACACGTTAAAATCCAAGAACTAGCAGCACGAGAGATACAGGTTTTTCCTTAGGAAGGGACGACACTGAACCAAGACATGAGAGTTTTTCCAGAATTGGCAGCATAAACGAAGGTGGAGAGAGGCGCAGTTCTTGAGTTATGCTTTACAAGTTTTCTTGACCTAGAGATCCGAAAAGACCTAGGACCAGGGAGCATATATATATTTGTCTCATGTACGTGAGTGAGAGCCACAAGTCAGACTTCTTCTTTAGGAAAGCTTTACACGTTTTCTTTAAGAAGCGTAAGCCATACGTCATTGCTTATACTGGTTTTCTTTAAGAAAGCTTGGTAGTTGACAAATATTTTGACCTGGAGAATTCATGCACCACAATTTGTAGAGACAATTTATTTCCTTAAGGAGGACCAGCACCGAACATGGAAGTTTTTCTCTAGGATTGGATGCGTTGAAACCTTAGGACATGCAACATATATATTTTTCTTTTCCTCTTGTAAATGGGTGCGAACAGGTGAGAGGTAAAATTCTAGAGCTTTATATTTTTTTCATCCCAGTAGCCACAATGAGGTCGTGCATGAGTTTTCTGTGGACGTTTTCTTCGTGTACTTCTTTTTGTTAGGTTGTAATTGGCTTCATTCTGTTTGGACAAAATCACTTGTATGTAAAGATGCTTTTTAACAGGAATTCCACTATTCAGAGTACTTTCCGAAGACTTTGCATTGCTTGCAAGACAAAAGATTTTCGGTTCCCTGTCAAGCCGTCCGAACGACGTGTCATCTCGTCCGGATGCTCATCTGTCTGCTGTTCAATCCGTTCGGACGACGTGTCATACCGTCTGGACGCCCGACAGACCAAGCATCATCCGTCCGGATGATGTGGATTTCCGTCAGGACCCTTCACTGTATCGAGAAGCTTCTGTTACAGCTTGCATCCGTCAGGACGTCTCAGCAGCCCGTCCGGACTCCTCTCAGTATTTGATCAAGCTTAAGATTCTTTCCAAGTTCAAATATGGGAAGATTGCTGTAACCGTCCGGACGACGTGGATTCCCGTTCGGACGCGCTTCTCCTTAAGGCAAGAATTGCAATTCAAATACAAACCGTCCAGACGTCAGTCAGCTTGGTCCGGACGCGTGTTCAACAGATATGGAAATTGCGTATTTAACTTTAACCGTCCGGATGCCTGCCTATCATGGTCCGGACGCGCGAAGCCTTATATGGAAATTACTTACAACGGACGTGCGACCGTTCGGATGACAATGCCTTACCGTCCAGACGAGGCTCTTAAACAGGAAAGATTTTCAGCGAAAATCTTGGAAATTCTGGTAGCACAGTTGTCCGTCCGGACGATCCATGTCCACCGTCCGGACGGCATCCGTATATTTCACAGCAGTCGCCCATTTGAACCTCAGCCTATAAATAAAGGCACCTGGGCATTGAGAACTGCAAGAATTTGGCATTGAATTCTATTAGTGCTTAGAGAGTTATTTTATGAGGTTATTGAGCTGATCCGATCTCTCTGAAGCCGTTGCCGTGTGTGCTGTTGCTGCGCTTAAACTGAAGTCTATCTTAGGGGTTGACCCTAAGGTAAAGGATTCCATTGAAGACCCCTTCAAGTAGGAGACCTGGTTGGGAGGCGTTCGTGTTGGGTTACATGTTAGAGAGCAAGGTACGACCACTGTATCAGGGGTATGTGAGTGTTACTACTTTGTATCTAGTCTTGTCTTCTGAATAGTGGATATCCTGGGTTTGGCTGCCCCGGAGTGGTTTTTCTCTTAATTGAGTTTCCACTTCGTCAACAAAATATCTGTCTCCTTTAATTCCGCATTGTGATATTTTATTGCACACTGTTCACACACACTTGTTAAAATTAGAAGTCCATTTAAATTTTCAATTGGTATAAGAGCAGGTACACTCTGTTTAGGATTTATTTCCTGAGTGTGATCCTCATCTCTTTGTGACTTCTTTTTTTTTTTTATTATTACACCTTTTATCATGGATTTCTCTCAGTTATCTGAAGAAAATTGTGATATTGAGCTCTCTAAAGATTTTGCTAAATTGGATAAAATTGTTTCTCCAAAAGAGCTCAGAAAGGTGAAGTAAGAAAAAGAGTCGTTGATTGTTCAGTTATCTAAATCACATGCTTTGATTGACTCTTTGAGATCTGAGAATACCATGTAGTTTGACATTATTGATAAACTTGAGAATAAATAAAAAGAATCTGAAGATCTCTTGAAAAAATTCTCAAGTGATAATTTGAAAAGCATGCTTTGTATTCATTCAGATATTTCCAACAAGCCTAATTTAGTTGTTGATGATTTGAGTGCTTCTATTTCACATGCTTCTGATTCTGACTTAGATTCTATTGTTATTAAGCCTGTGATAGTAGACACTGCTTGTTTGGATAATTCTGAAAATTCTTGCTTGAATAATTGTGTGATGCCCAAGTCCAAGGAATCAGGAACATGAGGTAAGTTTGTTCCTACTTGTCATAATTGTGGGAAAATTGGTCATATTAGGCCAAATTGTTATTTGTTGAAATCCCACAGGCCTTGGATTAAGCAAGATGCTATGAGGAAAAGTGAAGTTGATGATTCTTCCTCATCAAAATATGTCCCTCCGCATAGGAGACATATAAAAGGTAAGAGCAATATTATTTGTCAGAATGCTAACTATAATTCTGCAGAGAATGTCAAGAAGCATTCAAGCAAAAGAAGCTTGCCCACCTACCATCACTGCGGCATCACCGGTCAAATCCGACTCAAGTGTCCACAGCTCCAGGCTCAAAAGCCAAAGAAGTTGCCAACAAGAGCTACATCAGGGAGCACTCTACCTCCTACGACTCTTCAGGCTCTACGACATCAGCAGAAG
The DNA here is from genome assembly GCF_958979055.1 of Alnus glutinosa. Taxonomy (NCBI): domain Eukaryota; kingdom Viridiplantae; phylum Streptophyta; class Magnoliopsida; order Fagales; family Betulaceae; genus Alnus; species Alnus glutinosa. Next base: position 11,373,075 of record NC_084895.1, read on the forward strand.
TTTTTTTCTGCCAATCAGAGTGGCAAACCAAATAAGAACAAATCAAGGCACTACAAAAGAAAGCCGCAGAAGCCCACTAGCAACCATGGCTATGAAGGATTGCTGAACCTAATACAAGGTATGCTAAGGAGTATGGCCAACATGGACATGACCCGCAAACCATCTCCACGGGTTAAGTAGGTATGGGTCAAGAAGGATGAAACCATTCACCCCATGAGGGGGAATGGACGCACCTAGCAGTAGAAGGTGTTCATGCCTAGGATTCGGTTCCTAATCCTAAGGCATCAAGTTTGATTGCTTGCACTTTTACTTGTTATATTTGTGTGCTTACTATTCAATCTAGGAACCAGTTTGTTTTGCCCCCTATGTCTCGTGAGAGATCTTTACAGGTACTTATTGGGGAAGACAGAAAAAGCAGGTCGAGCGACTATTTTTCTGTGTTGGCATCATCAGGTTTGATCTTGCCTTGCATATGAGGTTAATTCCATATTGCATTTTTTTTAATAAAAAAAAAATTAATAAAAATTGGGGAGAATTTGCAGGATTTCTCTTTTTCTTGGCATATCAGATATTGCATGTGTTTTCAGCTAATATCTCAATTCTTTGTGCATTAATCTACTATGCTTAGATATAATTGAGAGTTTATGACTATAATCTGCCAAGTGTTTTCTTGTATATGCAAAAGTAAGATAGCTTCTTTTCTCATGCGATGAAAAATGTGCAACATCCACGACTCCCCTAAAGGTACATCTTTCCTTCTCTAACTTTTTGTTTCTAGAAATTTTGGATAAGAGAAGAAGTTTTTGATAAGATGGCCAAATTGACCACATGCTAGTTGAACCTAGAACCTAAAAACTCTGGCATTCTCTCTAGGTTACAGCACCATAAGAATCAAACAGTAAATCATTTGCATTATGCGCTTTAAATTGTATATTCATTGCTTATGTGCTGAATTTGCTATATGCCTTTCCCTCTACGTGCAAGTAAAATTTTTACTTTGTCCTTCATGGTACAAGTAAAACAATTAGGTGCTGCATCTCAGGGGGAGTGTATCAGATGAGAGTGGCTAGGCCCTAGTGAGTTATAAGGTTTGACTTTTGACTAATCTTTCACTGATTTTCTCTCTTGTTCAAAAAATCTGGTTGCCATTTGTCAAGTCATTTAAAGTCATACCTTGTGGGTTAAGTCTTCGAGTAATGATTCATTGCCATCTTTTTATACAACTTTTCATCACCTTGTCTATGTGGCAAGGTGGTCCCCTACTACTTTTTGAGTTTTAAAAATAAAATAAAGTGGGGGACCACCTTGCCACATAAGTAAGGTGGTGAAAAGTTGTATAAAAAGGTGGCAATAAATCATTACTCTAAGTCTTGACACACACATGCATTGCATGAGTTGAGTTGTCTATTTGAATTTTCTATGTCCAGGAAAATATTTGTGCTGATTGAAATCTCAACTCTCTTTTATATCTCTGTTTAGTTTTGAGATGCTCTCCGATTGTGTTATCAATGAATTATACATGCGTGTTCTGAAACTGACTTGAGAAAAATTAAATTCTGCAAATTTTTCTTCAGTTTTCTGTTTTTCAGTGTGAAGCTTCCAAACGAACCTATTCTTATGTCCGGATGAGCGCAGTTTTGCCATACGCTACTCTAGCAGTAGCCGTCCGGATGGTTAAGTGACATGTCCGGACAGGATCTCTACAAGTTTAAGACTTGTGTCTCTTTCTCTGTCATACACACATCTCTGCATTTTTATTTATTTATCATGACATGTTGTGTGTTTTTCTCGTGGATTTCTTCCTAGATTTTGGCATTTTTTTCCTCTGCACATCTCTTCTCATTCCATGATCTTCATTGTGTCTTCCGTTATTCTTTTAAGTTTTTGTGCTTTTAGAATATTGGAATATTTGTTGGGATATTTTCTTGAGATAGTATGCATGAAAATCCTTCTCTGTCTGTGTGTTGGGTGGATATTGTTATATCCGAGCTATTTGGATTACTATATTTGCTTTTGTAATTCATGCGCATCCAAATTGTAAGTTGTCATAATACCACATTCTTTTTGGAACTAACAGAAACTAATATTTCCTTGTGGTGTTATTTTTGGATAGATTTCTGTTAAATCCTTTTAGGAATATGTTATCTAGCAACTCCCAGCACAATATCTGACAGATGGATCCTTTGAAAAATAAGACTGTTGTTCAAGTTATACGTTCAAGATTTCCAGGGGTCTCAGGATTAAGATGAGCTTTTTCCTCCAGCTCATGCATAGCCTTCCGTAGCATCTCCCTCAGATCTGCATCAGTTAGAGGTTCAGTGGTGAATCTCCTCATTTATCTTGCAGACCGGTTGCTTAGAGGATGTCAATCTGTGGATAACCAGGTTCAGGCTTTGCAATGTCAAGTGACTAAAGGTTTTTCAGTCCATGGTTCTCGGCTTCAAGAGCTAGAAGCCGAAGTAGTACAAATCCAGCCTTATATACGGATGTCTCTCCGTCACTTGATTTCAGCAGGATTTGGTATTTGGAGGATTTTTGTTCCTCTCTTTTGGGCCACTTGCAGACTTTTCTCTATTTTCCTATTGTTTTTAGATTTTAGAATTTTTTTTGTCTGTGGATTTTATTACTCTGTTTACCCTTGTACTTCTGAGACATTGAGGGGGAGTAATTGTTGTGTGGTTTTTCTCATTACTATGTTTTACCCTTTGTCCCTTTGTGACAAAAAGGGGGAGTAATTTTTGATTTGGACCGGGAATATATTTCCAAACCGGTCAAGTGATTTTTGTCCCAGAATAGCCAAATGGGGAGTTTGTTAGGTTGTAATTGGCTTCATTCTGTTTGGACAAAATCACTTGTATGTAAAGGTGCTTTTTAGTAGGGATTCCACTATTCAGAGTACTTTTTGAAGACTCTGCACTGCTTGCAAGACAGAAGATTTTCGGTTCCCTGTCAAGCCGTCTGGACGACGTGTCATCCCGTCCGGACACTCATCTGTCCACTGTTCCATCCGTCCGGATGACGTGCCATACCGTTCGGACGCCCGACAGACCAAGCATTATCCATCCGGATGACGTGGATTTCCGTCTGAGCCCTCCATTGTATCGAGAAGCTTCTGTTCCATCTTGCATCCATCCGGACGTCTCAGCAGCCCGTCCGAACGCCTCTCAGTATTCGATCAAGCTTCAGATTCTTTCTAAGTTCAAATATGGGAAGATTTCTGCAACCGTCCGGACGACGTGGATTCCCGTCCGGACGCGCTTCTCCTTAAGGCAAGAATTGCAATTCAAATACAAACCGTACGGACGTCAGTCAGCTTGGTCCGGAAGCGCGTTCAACATATATGGAAATTGCGTATTTAACTTCAACCGTTCGGATGCCTGCCTATCATGGTCCGGACGCGCGCTAAACAGATTTGGAAATTGCGTGTTGAAGATCAACCGTCCGGATGGCCAACCCCCTTGGTCTGGACTCGCGAAGCCTTATATGGAAATTACTTACAGCGGACGTGCGACCGTCCGGCCGACAGTGCCTCACCGTCCAGACGCGGCTCTTAAACAGGAAAGATTTTCAGCGAAAATCTCAGAAATTCTGGCCGCACAGTTGTCCGTCCGGATGATTCATGTCCACCGTCCGGACGGCGTCCATATATTTCACAGCAGTCGCCCATTTGAACCCCAGCCTATAAATAAAGGCCCTTGGGCATTGAGAACTGCAAGAATTGAGCATTGAATTCCACTAGTGCTTAGAGAGTTATTTTGTGAGGTTATTGAGCTGATCTGATCTCTCTGAAGCTGTTGCTGTTTGTGCTGTTGCTGCGCTTAAACTGAAGTCTATCTTAGGGGTTGACCCTAAGGTAAAGGATTCCATTGAAGACCTCTTCAAGTAGGAGACCTAGTTGGGAGGCGTTCGTGTTGGGTTACACGTTAGAGAGCAAGATACGACCACTGCATTAGGGGTATGTGAGTGTTACTACTTTGTATCTAGTCTTGTCTTCTGAATAGTGGATATCCTGGGTTTGGCTGCCCCAGAGTGGTTTTTCTCTTAATTGAGTTTCCACTTCGTCAATAAAATATATGTCTCCTTTAATTCCGCATTGTGATATTTTGTTGCACACTGTTCACACACACTTGTTAAAATTAGAAGTCCATTTAAATTTTCACTTTTCTTTTATAAGTCATTCGCAGTTTTTATGTTTTTAATCAAAGTTAGCATGTTGAATTTAGTCCTTATTGAGTTGGATTCATTGAATAATTTAATATGCATTTTTATGGAACCTTGAATAATGAATAAGGTTTATTTGTTTATCGGATGTATGAGTAAAATACAAAAATGTGGTGTTTGATTTGGCGAGGTGAATTCTGAAAAGCTTAGTGCTTTTTATCAATTGTTCTTAATCAGATTTTATTTTGTTTATTATTTTGCATGTTAAAACCCCAAAAATTAGGAATTATGTTAAAATATAATTAATTTAAATAGAGATTAATTTTCACAACGCAAATCCCTGTGAATTCAACCTCGCACTTGCATACACACTATATTGCATACGATTCGTGTGCTTGCAAGTACTTTAAAACTCACAACACTGCATAATCATTATGTGTTCATTTTTGTGAGGTTGGGTCCATAGCAATAACGATAGTAGTCCCAAAATGCCATTTCATTATTTGCCTTTAATTGTTCTTTGTCATGTTGTTTGCTTTGAGGAAACATTTATATGCTTGTTTAACAACAATGGTTCCAAAATGTACCTAATTGCATTATTTACCTAATTTTTTGTACAAACCTCAAAATACTATACATATTTTCTATGCTATGTTTGAACTTATCAAAACAAAAAAATATTTTAAAAGTTAGGAGTAATTACCTTTTCCCCCATGAACTACCAAAAAATGCTCGATGCCCCCATGAACTACCAACTCGACAAAAAAAGAGCATCCAACTACCACAGTTACATGTTTTTCCCTTTTATGTTAGCCTAACTTGTGAAAATACTTAAATACCCTCACTCAATTTCAAAAATGACCTCAATGCCCTCAACTTAAAAATTAAAGAAAAAAAAAAAGAAAAAGGAAAACGGGTGCTCCGGAGAGGGTGGCCTGTGAGCCACCCCGCAACCTGGGGGCCGCGCGACCACCCTAGGGTTTTTTGGGGTGGCCGTGCAAAGCTGGGGTGGCCGCGAGCCACCCTAAAGGTGGCCGGACCCACCTCTAGGGGTGGCTTGCACGCCACCCCCTCCGGCAGCCACCCCCTTTTCTTTTCTTTTTTGCTTTTTTTTTTTGCTTTTTTTTTTTTAAAAAAAAAAAAATTAGTTTTAATATTTTTTATTAATAAATTTAAACCAAATTAATAAACCAAATTTTTTTTTATCAATTGAGGGCATTCTTGTCCTTTAATCAAAATTAACGTCCAAAATCGGCATATTCCGTCCATGTTAACGAATCTAACTGACGGAAGGGGGCAAAACGTGTAAAGTTGGTCGTTGGATGCTCTTTTTTGGTCGAGTTGGTAGTTCATGGGGGCATCGCGCATTTTTTGGTAGTTCATAGGGAGAAAATGTAATTACCCCTAAAAGTTACTTAATTAATATTATGCTTAGGTCACATGATTGCATAATCATTATGTGTTCGTTTTTGTGTGGTTGGGTCCATAGCAATTGATGTGTTTTAAATAGTACTCGCAAGTGCACGAATCATTTTGCAATATAGCGTTATGCAAGTGCGAGGTCGATCCCACAGGGAATTGTGTTGCGAAAATTAATCTCTATTCAAACTAATCCTATTTTAACCTAGTTCCAAATTTAGGGTTTTTCATAAAAGAAAACATAAACAAGAATAATGAAAATAAAGGGGTCTAGGGTTTTGGAATCCACACTCACCAAATCATATCAACCTAATCTCATGCTCATCACACTTATTCGAGGTTGTCACGTATAAATCTTAGGTATGCTCTACATTGCTTCAAAAATCATTTAGATCATTCAATGATTTCGTTCATAGCACAAATCACAAAGAGTACCAATTGAAATCCAAACATCCAATGTATCATTCAATCACAATGGATATCTTCATTCGAACCGATAAAACAATGTATTAGTCAAACGACGCACAATGAATGTCCAATGTTTTGATAGATGAAAAAACCAAGCAACCGATTTAATGAAACTTATTCCACATCATCACTTGTATCCGGAAACCACAAGAGATATCAAAACATCATTTCAAGAAAATCGAAGTAGAACAATGAGAAATCAAACCCATAAACTCAAATAGCATGAACAAGCAAGAAACTCGGTTTCTCTTCAATGGTGAGGTTTCATTCTCAACCCCAAACGAAAATATTAGCTACACATGATAAAATAACTACAACTTAAAACATTAAAAGCATAAAAATCAAAGAGTTGCAAAAGGAAAGAAATAAGCTACAAGAAGAAGAGAAGCAAGAAGTTATGTACAAAGAGGCTCATGCCTCTTCCTCTCCTTGATTTTCAGCCTTGGTCTCCTTTTATAGCCAAGTGGTTTTGTGTGGAATGGGTGAGTGGGTGTATGAGTGGAGAGATGAGTGGTGAGTGTTTTATGGAATGAGTGGTGAGTGTTTTATGGAATGAGTGGTGAGTGTTTTATGGAATGATGTTGAGTGGAAAAAAAAAGTGATTAAGTGGCTGAGAATGTGGAGAAAAACGTGTATTGGCTCTAGCTTTGGGGAGACAAGGAATGAAGCAAAAGAAAAATAATAAGAGAGATGGTTCCGGATTTTCGGGATGATCCGACGACTGAAATTCAAACAGCCATATCTTTTTCCACGCATCTCCAAATTGGCTGAAAATTGTTGCGTTGGAAAGCTGACATCTTGAACTTCAATTTAGACCTAAGAAACTCCCAAAACGGATATCTTTTGGTCCTGTTATGATCAGTCTAAATGTACTGGTCTGCTGCATCCGAATTTCCTTGTATTTTGCTTGAATTGTATCATTTCTCTCTTATTGTCCTACAAAATATAAAAACACTAAAACTAACCAAAGCATTAGAAAATAACAAAGCTAAAGGTTTAACTAATGTAAATTAAGGGGTCCAAATACACAATATTTGGTACTCATCAAATACCCCCAAACTTACATTTTGCTAGTCCCTTAGCAAAACAAAATGAAAAACAAAATCAAAGCATGAAACATAAATCCTCTTTCGTGGGAGACACGATTGCATTTAGCATATGCAACAAGCCTTTTAAAACCCTAGGACTCCCTAGTGGACGAGTGAAGTCTCGTGAGGGTTTGCCAGAAATGATACCCACAAACATTCAAACATTATGCTGTCAACGAGAAAAAGTTTTACCCAGACCATGGTTCATACGTCATTGGCATGCTTAAAAAGACAAACCCCATCATAAACATCAACAGGGGATCCAATCATCAAATCACTCATAAATGGACAGTTAAGACATCACATTTCCTCAAAAGTGTAGAGTGAAATCAACATGCAATTATGAGGTTTCATTTTAATCAAGATAAGTACTTCAAAAATCATTGGAATCCCTATCAAATGAAACAACCAAGGCAAGATATGCAAATTTTTTTATTTTATTTATATATATATATTTTTTTGTTTTTTTTTTGTTTTTTTGTTTTTTTGTTTTTTTTTTTTTTTAATATGTTGGCTGTGCAATGCTCGGCTCCCTTAAGCTTTCTAATTGACCCATGTAACGAGTGTTGGGCCAGTGGCTCCCAAACCAAATGGTCTTAGGGCACTAGATGTAGAAACATCCCTAAGGGCTTAATTACTCAAGTCAAAAAGGCTACGAAGCCAAACTAGCCATACAATTAACCAAATTGAAATTCTCACCTTTTGACGCGAACACTCAATGCTTAGTGAGGCAAGAGGCCCGGTTACTCAGTGAAAAACTCAAAATGATCTTCTTCTTTTTTTTTTTTTTTTTTTTTAATATATATATATCTTGCAAGCCAAGGTTATTTATCAATAAGTCATCCAACAACTCTCAAAATACACAATTAAGCACAAATTCATACCCCACAAATTACATGCTAACGTGCTCGTGATAGTTCAACTCAAGTGAAATCTTACTAGCCCAAAAATAAGTCAAAAGACTCAGATTCCTAAAGACATGATGTGTTCAAAAACTTAAGCAAGCCGATGAAATGCAAACCACAGCTATGGCTTAACTCAAACTTGACAACATAATTTTTTTTTTTTTTTTTTTTTTTTAATTAAAACATTTTAAGAACAAAAAGACAACTAAAAATAACTAAAAACAATTAGAAAAATTAAACAAACACACAAATGGAAACTTAAACAAACAGAAAATTTAAACAAACAAACAAATGAAATAAACAAACAAACAAATGGACAGAGTGCTTTTCCATACCCCCAAACTTGAATTACACATTGTCCGCAATGTGTAGTGTAGAAATACATTACCAGAAATACGGAAACATCGAGGTGTGAAAAGTCAAGGCGTCCCCCAAACTTAAACACCAAAACACCTGTCAACAAAAACTTAACAGCAACATTTCTCATAGACACAAACATCAAAATGTTAGTTGCTGTTAGAAATAAAAGTAAAATGAAAAGAAATAAAAATGAAAGAAATCAACTATACAAAAAAGTAAAAGGGAAAAGAAATTTACAGCGCCTTCTCAGGTGGCCAACTTGCTTGCTTCGCAGGATCTTCGTAGCGCCATTTTTTTTTTTTTTTTTTTATTATTATTATTACAGTCCATAAATAAATAAAAAATAAAGAAAATAAAAATAAAAATAAAAAAATAAAAATATAATTATTGTCTTACAAAACGAAGTACTTCTAAGAAAACATAAATAAAAATAAAAAATAAAGAAAATAAAAATATAATTATTGTCTTACAAAACGAAGTACTTTTAAGAAAACATAAACTTGCGAATCGGACCTTTCCTGCAACATCCCCAGAGTATGCTTATACCTGACTAAGTTTCTGGGCGGAAAACCCTGAGGTTTTGGACTACACGCAAGAGGTCCTGGTGTTGCTCTTGGAGACGATTGGTATTTTGCTCCAACTCAGCATACCTCTTCTCCAAGTCTTTCGCATATGAATCTACCACCTTCTTCAGCTTTTTATTTTCTTGCTGTAGGACCCGATTCCTACGCCTAAAGTCCATGTACATTCGCTGCAAAGCCAAAGTTTGAGCTTTTAGCGCTTGGACTTCATTCCTTCGAACTTGCAGACGTCGAGCCAAGTTTGTAACTGAAGAAGCACTCTGAATACTGAAAGCCAAAGAGTCATTGATGGCTTGAGCATCAGTCCTATCCGCCAACAACTTATTATCTCGAGGAGTTATGATGCCCTGAGCCATGGATGCAGCTGCTGCATCATTCAGCATCACAGAGTCATTGGTCATGAGAGGACCTTTTTGCGTTAAGAATAATGGACGCCAAATCTCGGGTTGTACTACTGGCGTAGCATTCAGATCAAGATTATTTTGGGAAGAGGAAGAAGCCATTTTTCTGGAAAACTTAGGAAACGATGATATTCCTCAAAGAATCTGAAGGAGAGAAGGATAGAAATGAAGCGGTGATTCGAAATATTTGAAGGGAAGGAAAGAGAACTTAATCACTGGGCGAGACGCGGTTTAATCAACGTCATTCTGAGCGCAGCCTCCACTATCACTAGTAGACAGCCGCCCACGAATCACGAGTTCTCTTCTTTTTGAGTGCAGCCTCCATTATCACTAGTAGACAGCCGCCCTCGAATCACGAGTTCTCTTCTTTTTGAGTTTTCACCCTTTTCACCTTCTCGAATTCCGAATTTACCCAATGACTTTTCCGGATTCATCGCCGCACTTTCCGCAACTAGCAGTCGTAGAGGGGCATCCCGAGAATGAGCTGGATGAGCGTTCCGAGAAAGGGATGGAGATATTACGATTCACTGTCGGCACCACTTGCACCGTCCCCTCTCAAATTTTCTCTATAAATTTACTCGTCTTCTCTCTGGCAAAGCACACCTATGAGCTCTCAACCCTTCACACTTCGAGAGCCAAATCTTTCTTCTAATCTGAACTCATCATCGCTTCTTGGAAGGGAAGATGTAGTTCATAACCAATTTCAAAGTTTAAAGTTGGAAAAAATGCAGCATCACAACCAGATTCACAAACAACGAAGCAAGACTATTCTTGATCATACTATCCAGAAGCAAGATTATTCTTGATCATGCAAGACCTTCTCTTCCGTCTTGTCAACCTGGACGCTCTTCACATCTATCCTCAATCCGGTGATGGCGATCTATGACAGAAGAGAGAGAGCACTACGATATGAGTACCGCGCTCATATCCTTTCCGGATTGCTTGCCTCGCCTTCTTTGCTTTCTTCACATTCCCCACCTTCCTCTCCTTCGAGGCTTCCATGTTCTCATTTAGCAAGCTTTCCATGGTTCATGTGGGTTGAAATTGTAAGGGTAGTTGGTTGGAGCAAGTGTCCTACCACTAGGTGAAACATGTTGTACAGAAGAATCTCAATAATTATCAAAATAAGAATCCATGCTTCACTTACACCCTATAGCAAGAAGTTATCCCACCATTGAAAAATTAAAAATAAACTAACAAACAAAAACAGACAACAAAATAAGGTAAAACAGAAACAAAATATTTAACAAAAATAATTAAAAAAAACAACTGTGCGAAAAGGTAAAAGAAAATTTACAGCGCCTTCCCCGATCATGTGGATGTCCAACCAATCCCTTCCACCCTTTCTTCTTAAAGAATTGATGTCCCTCGAGAGAAATGTTTCGCCATCTTATGTAACTAACTTGCTTGCTTCGAAGGATCTTTGTAGGACGATGGTTCCTAGATTTGCGCGGTTGTGTGCATAGATCCTTGACAGTTTTGGCATAAGATGGCTCTTTGAGACATGTAAGAATTAAAGCTTGGGGCTCATGAAATGTCTCAAGAGGGATGGTGATGAAGGAATGAGCTTCAGTACTCATTCCGTATTCGGACATATTTGGATTTGGCGGGGGCGCTGCTTGCTCCAGGTGCTCCTCCTTTTCTTCCTCTTCATTGCCATCCACCATTTCCTCACTCTCAATTGTTGATGTGTCTTGGACATGCTCATGATGAAGATTGCTGGAATCATCCTCATCAATCATGTAGTGCCCTTTAGCCATCAACTGACCTTGAAACTCTTCTTCCTCCAGTCTGTTATACTCGGCAACCAGATATTCGAACTGTCTTTCTATCCTGGCAATCGCCTGAGTGTTTTCCAAGGTAGCATTTTTCACGTCACTAATAGTCTGCTTCACTTCATTAATAGATTGGGTGTTAACCAATGTGGCATTCTTCATTTCATTAATGGTTTGGCTTGAAAACTGCATGAAGGCCTTGAGAGTGTCTTCTAATGATGACTGTGGTGTCGGTTGATTGAAGGATGAAGGATGGGAAGATTGGGTATCGAACTGCGAATATTCGGGATAGTGCAGTTCCTGAAATTGGGGAGCATGATTTCCCATGGCTTGAGCATGCCACGAGAAATCAGGATGGTCGCTCCAGTCCGGGTTGTAAAAATTGGGATTTGAATCGAATCCCGGGCTGGAGGAGTTTGTGTTCAATTGCTCATATGACAAATTATAGAATTGTCCCCAAGAGGGACAATTATTGGTACAATGATGAGGATCAGAGCAAAGTGAACATGGTTCATATGGGTGATAATTCATGTTTTACAATCACTTCCTACCAAAAATATGAACCCTTTTTTTTTTTTTTTTTTTTAAAGAAATTGCAAGTGGGGCAGACAGAATTCTCTAAGAACCCAGGTTCGTTCCCAGGAAAGTGAGGGGGGTCACACCGGACACACTTAAATCCCAAGACTTTCCTAGCCAGAACTTGCCTCGACACTTAGATAGCGCCGTAAGACCACACTAGCAAAATATACTTTTTTTTTTTTTTTTTTGAAGATTAAAAGAAAAAAAAAAAAAAATAGCACAAACAAAATAAATAAATAAAAAAAAATTGAAGACTAACACGAATGCATAAAACAACCAAAGACACCAGAAAGGCAAGAATTAAAACTTACAAATTTGGACCAAAGAAAATAATTTTTTTTGGCAAGAATTTCTGCCACTGAACTTTTCCAGGTAACACCTCCAGTGTTGGTTCGATCGATCGACTTCGCAAAATTCCACACAACCTGAAATAACAATAAAACAGAAAACCTTGCTTTTTTTTTTTTTTTTTTTTGGGTTAGACAATAAAACAAAAACAAATAAAAATAAAAAGAAACAAAAATTGGAAGAAGAAAAAGAAAACGAAAATCTACCTAAACTAGTAGAAAAATAAAATCAATTCAAACAAAAATCAACTTCCACAAACAAAACAATTCCCCGGCAACGGCGCCAAAAACTTGATGTGTTTTAAATAGTACTCGCAAGTGCACGAATCATTTTGCAATATAGCGTTATGCAAGTGCGAGGTCGATCCCACAGGGAATTGTGTTGCGAAAATTAATCTCTATTCAAACTAATCCTATTTTAACCTAGTTCCAAATTTAGGGTTTTTCATAAAAGAAAACATAAACAAGAATAATGAAAATAAAGGGGTCTAGGGTTTTGGAATCCACACTCACCAAATCATATCAACCTAATCTCATGCTCATCACACTTATTCGAGGTTGTCACGTATAAATCTTAGGTATGCTCTACATTGCTTCAAAAATCATTTAGATCATTCAATGATTTCGTTCATAGCACAAATCACAAAGAGTACCAATTGAAATCCAAACATCCAATGTATCATTCAATCACAATGGATATCTTCATTCGAACCGATAAAACAATGTATTAGTCAAACGACGCACAATGAATGTCCAATGTTTTGATAGATGAAAAAACCAAGCAACCGATTTAATGAAACTTATTCCACATCATCACTTGTATCCGGAAACCACAAGAGATATCAAAACATCATTTCAAGAAAATCGAAGTAGAACAATGAGAAATCAAACCCATAAACTCAAATAGCATGAACAAGCAAGAAACTCGGTTTCTCTTCAATGGTGAGGTTTCATTCTCAACCCCAAACGAAAATATTAGCTACACATGATAAAATAACTACAACTTAAAACATTAAAAGCATAAAAATCAAAGAGTTGCAAAAGGAAAGAAATAAGCTACAAGAAGAAGAGAAGCAAGAAGTTATGTACAAAGAGGCTCATGCCTCTTCCTCTCCTTGATTTTCAGCCTTGGTCTCCTTTTATAGCCAAGTGGTTTTGTGTGGAATGGGTGAGTGGGTGTATGAGTGGAGAGATGAGTGGTGAGTGTTTTATGGAATGAGTGGTGAGTGTTTTATGGAATGAGTGGTGAGTGTTTTATGGAATGATGTTGAGTGGAAAAAAAAAGTGATTAAGTGGCTGAGAATGTGGAGAAAAACGTGTATTGGCTCTAGCTTTGGGGAGACAAGGAATGAAGCAAAAGAAAAATAATAAGAGAGATGGTTCCGGATTTTCGGGATGATCCGACGACTGAAATTCAAACAGCCATATCTTTTTCCACGCATCTCCAAATTGGCTGAAAATTGTTGCGTTGGAAAGCTGACATCTTGAACTTCAATTTAGACCTAAGAAACTCCCAAAAAGGATATCTTTTGGTCCTGTTATGATCAGTCTAAATGTACTAGTCTGCTGCATCCGAATTTCCTTGTATTTTGCTTGAATTGTATCATTTCTCTCTTATTGTCCTACAAAATATAAAAACACTAAAACTAACCAAAGCATTAGAAAATAACAAAGCTAAAGGTTTAACTAATGTAAATTAAGGGGTCCAAATACACAATATTTGGTACTCATCAGCAATAACGATAGTGGTCCCAAAATGTCATTTCATTATTTGCCTTTAATTGTTCTTTGTCATGTTGTCTGCTTTGAGGAAACATTTATATGTTTGTTTAACAATAGTGGTCCCAAAATGTATCTGATTGCATTATTTACCTAATTTTTTGTACAAACCTCAAAATACTATACATATTTTTTATGCTATGTTCGAACTTATCAAAACAAAAAATATTTTAAAAGTTACTTAATTAATATTATGCTTATGTCACGTGGTTTGTAGATAATTTAGTAACACTTATTTTTACCATGTCCATTGAAGGAGAGAAGAATATCTTTTGTTTTTTTTTCCCTCTTTCTCTTGCTTTTTGTCTAGTAAATTGAACTTGTAGAAGTTGAAAATGTAATGGAAAGATCCCCCTTGCCTTTTTCTCTCTCAGCCTCTTATTCAAACATATGCAGGCCCACATTCATACTCAATGTCTTTTCTAACTAATAATGGCTGATATAATTACGATTTGTGCATATAATTACAAAATTATGTATATATACATTGCTTATCATAATCTAATATAGTTATAAATGCTAATGTTACATTAAATTATGATAAACATAAGCACTTTTTATCAATACAAGGCCTACATCATACAGGGAAAATCAATGGCAACTTTATGTCTTATCCCTATAATATCAACAAAAATATGTTGGAACTTTGTTTTCTTTATCAATATTACAGCCTTTCTATTTATGCCCATAAATTCTAAAGCTACTGAAATAGTGCCATTTGATTTATTAACTTTTGCTAATATCTCTATCATAACATCAACCACCACCAGAAAAGTATGAATCATCACTCAGACAAGTCTACTCTTTTATTCTTTTTTCCTACTGAGTTGTGTTTTATTTTTTAGGACTTATTTTTATGCAATATGTGCAGCAATGCAGTTGCCTAAAATCTGATGTCCTTTGTAGTACTATTATCTGATGTAAGAAGATTATTTTGTTAATGGAAGTAATACTCAATTATGTTACTATTTCACCTTTTAGGATGGGGTCCCCCGAATTGGTATTTGAGGTTCATTATGGGGGTAGGTTCGACGGGTACTTTGGCTGTGAGTATGTGGGTGGTGAAGTTGCAATACATCATGAGACTTATGATTGTGAGATGTTGTCATTCTTTGAGATAGAAGGTATTTTAAAACCGTATGGCTACAAGTTTGGAGATTTAATGTATTTTAAAGACTCTGTGAAGAGTCTAGTAAATGGTTTGTACCTAATAACATCTGATCATAATGTATTGTATTGGTCTTCTTGCCATATCAGCCATTATATTGTGCATTTATACATTGTATCGTTTGGGGAAGGGGGAGGTAATGAAGATGATGATGATGAAGAAGATGATTATGAAGATGAAGATGATCATAGAGGTAGAGTTGATATGCATGATCCTTGGTGGGCAGATAAGTTAAGTGATGATAAAGATCTGTTTGATGTTGATATGGATGTGGGTTGTACTGGGGCTGAACCCTCCACACAAGTTGGTAGTCAGTATGATGGTAATGGGGAAGGTGGTGATGAGGGTGATGAGGGTTCTGATGACAACTCTCATGGTCAACAGGCTGAGGATCATAGTGAAGGGCATGATGTTGATAGGTCTCAAAGTGGTGGTCAGTTCATGAGATCATTTGAAGATGGTGATGATGATGACAATAACTCAAAAATTGGAAGAAGAGATATACTGGAATCACCATATCCTAGTGGAGAAGATGACAAAGTTACACATGCACCCAATTATGATTTCCATGCAGTGGACCTAAGTGATCTAGTCTTCAATCTGAAAATGAAATTCCCAGACATTAAAATGTTTAAAGAGGCTGTTAAGGTGTATAATGTGATAAGGGGGAAGACAACAGATTTTTTTTTTTAGTAAAAAAAAAAAAAAAAACCTGAATTAAGAAAGTGTATTGTGGTGAGTAGAGATCCCAACTATCATTATCGTGTGTCTGCTCGACAGATGATAGATGAAGAGTCCTTCCAAATAAGGTTTATGCAGTCGAAACATGTGTGTGGCATGAAATATAAAAATTCAATTGTAAACGCAACTTGGATAGCTGACAAGCTCAAAGTTCAGCCTAACATGCCATTGGATGTGATATTGGATGAAGTGAATGACAGGTAGAAGGTAGATGTAAATACAAGTTGTATGAATAGGGCTAGGAGAAAGGCTGGGAAGAAAGATTATGGCAAATTGGAGGGTCAATATGAGAGGTTTCAGATTATTGTGAAATTGTGAGACGGACCAATAAAGGAAGTTGTATGATAATGAAGGTGGAAAGACCAAATCTTGATGTTCCACCAAAATTTCAAAGGCTATACATGTCATTGGCAACCATGAAGAAGGGATTCCTAGATTGTTGTAGGCCAGTGATAGGGGTAGATGGATGCTTTCTAAAAGGGCCATTTA
The DNA here is from genome assembly GCF_958979055.1 of Alnus glutinosa. Taxonomy (NCBI): domain Eukaryota; kingdom Viridiplantae; phylum Streptophyta; class Magnoliopsida; order Fagales; family Betulaceae; genus Alnus; species Alnus glutinosa. The sequence goes on from NC_084895.1 coordinate 11,389,336, forward strand.
AGGGCCGACTCTTGGATGTAGTTGGTAGGGATAGAAACGACAATATGTACCCGATTGCATTTGCAGTTGTTGAAGCCGAGACCAAGGATAGTTAGAATTGTTCTTGGAAACCTTGGTGTCAGATCTTGGAGCACATGAGCGGCATGCTAAGCTTGCATTTATTTCAGATCGATAGAATGTGAGATTTATTACTTCAAATTTTTGCATACCATTAGGCATTTTATTTTATTGTTAACTTTACTCTTATTTCGTTTTGTAGGGTATTATGCATGCTTTTGAGGATGTGATTCAAATGGTGGATCATCGGATTTGTGTCAGACATTTATGGGCCAAATGCAGAGATGAAGGGCATTGAGGGGCAGCCCTATAGGATAAGTTATGGGCTGTAGCATGTGCCTATACTTTAGTGGATTTCAATGCACAAATGGAAGAGTTGAAAAGAGTGAACACAGAGGCTTTTGAGTACCTGGACAAGATTGACCCAAGTGGGTGGTCCAGAGCATTGTTCAGTGACTATCCCAAGTGTGATCTTCTTGTGAACAATATATGTGAGTGTTTCAATGCCTATATTATGAAAGCTCGTGACAAACCTATCTTGACCATGTTGGAGATGATAAGAAAAAAATTTATGAAGAGGTTTCAGGCCAAAAGGTATGGCATTTCAAAATTGATCGGTAAGTTATGCCCTAAGGTGGCAAAGAAGCTGGAGTCAATTGGTCTAAATGTAATGAATTGTGTTCCCCATTTTGCTGGTGAAAGATTGTTTGAAGTGGATGCTCCCAATGCCAAGCAATTTGTTATGGACTTGGGTAAAAAGACTTGTGATTGTAGACAATGAGAAATGACCGGTATCCCATGGGCCCATGCAGTTTGTGCGAGATTCTTTGATTGTGGGGAACCTGAGAATTATGTGGATGAATACTACAGTTTGGAGATGTACAAAAAGCATATGCCCCACTTATATACCCTATTCCTAGTGAGGAACAATGGGTCCGTACTGAAGGGCATGACATATTGGAACCTCAAAGAGCAAGAGTAGCCTTAGAAAGCTAAGAATGAGGGGTCCTGATGAGAGCAGAGACCCTAAAAATCCAAACAGAATGAGGAAATTTAGAGCGAGGATGAGATGCTCTAAGTGTAAGGTATTAAAGCACAATAAAAGGGCATGTCCATTAAATAGGGCTGGACCAACACAGGTTTCCCAATTTGCAACACAAGTCAAGTTGCCTACCCAACCTACAGCAAGTGTGAGTTTACCATAGTTACTGTTCTTACTTATGTTAAGCCGTATTCATCAGTTGTAGTATATGATTGACATGCATATTTTTTTTTTTGGTTTTATTCAGTCACAAAGTACTATTTCCAATAGGAGTACAATGACCAAAGCCTCTGGCAGAAGGGTTGCTATGAAGGTACTTCAATATGTCTGAAATCCTCGTTCGATTAAACTCCCAAAGCTGAAACTCTATCTAAACAACCAAAGAATTAGGATACTAAACCTAATATACACTCACTGAATCCTGCCCACTTATTGTTGTCCAGAGGAATCCTTGGAATAGGACTTCATAACAGACAAGGAACTCAAATTAAGCACTGATCATATGATATTGATTGTGAAGGAAATGTATGGATGGGCATCAGCATCACCTCCTAGACCAGCCATCGCTCCTCCAACTTTATCTTTAGTTTTTCATAGTACTAGGTCTAGATAACCGGGTACCAACAGAGGTGGCCGGTTAACCATTGATTATTACAAACCTGGTTAACCAGCTACCCATTACTAGAGCTGGTTAGCAATTTTGGCCAACCAGTTACTGGTTTTAGTCAATAATCGGGAACTGGCTCCAGGTTTTCACCTCTAAGGATTAAAACCCAATCCAAGAAGGAAAAGGATTATAATCATTCCAAATTCGTCCAGATTTTCAGTCCTATATTACAAGGCAATTTTAACATAGTAAACGTTTGAATTAGGGAACCCTATTTCATAAATATTTGTTGCCTTTTTCATTATCTGTCCAACGCTGCTAATTTCACTGCAATCCGATACTTGAGTCGAAAGTTATGGTTAAAATACGAAGACATGATCATTCTGGAATCTTTAAAAAAATAACAGATTTTTGTCGACTTATCTTTTCTGCAGCAAACAAATTCAAAATTGATTTGGAGTTGGATCTTTCCAAAAGAAACAGATCTGCCAACTTTAGCTTCTACAATCTTTGTTCTAAGCTTGGAACTTGATAGATTATGAGTGATTTTCTTCCAAAACCTGCAAAATGCAAGAAAACACAAAATATAAAATTATAACAAAACCAAGAGATTAACATATGTGAATTAAGAGGCTTGAATGTGTAACATTTAGCACTAATCATATTGCATCTTACAATAACTAGACCAAATTTGACATATTATGTTTGTACTCGTAGCAAGTTTATGCAAGCTCCTTGACAGCCTCATTTGGATGCAGTTCTTCGTATTTTAAGATATGTCAAATATGGTCCTAGTCAGGGTATCTTCTTTCCCTCTTCATCTAAATTTCATATCAAGGCTTTTGTGACTATGACTGGGCTGGATGTCCAGACATTGGATGTTCAGTTACAGGTTTTTGTGCGTTCTTGGGTGATTCTTTGATTTCCTGGAAGTCAAAGAAATAACATATTGTTTCTAAATCATCTGATGAGGCTGAATATTGTTCTATGGTTGCTTTTTCTTGTGAGTCAACATGGTTGTTTAGTCTTCTCAATGGTCTTAAAGTCAATCATCCTTCTGCTGCTATTCTCTTCTGTGACAGCAAGGTAGCACTTCACATTGCTACTAACCCTGTCTATCATGCGCGCACAAAGAATATTTAGATAGACTGTCATATAGTGCGTGAAAAGATTCAAGTTGGTCTGTTTCGCACTCTACATGTCTCCTCTACAAATTAGCTTGTTGATTTATTTACAAAAGCTCTCGGATCAGTTCCTTTCCATACTCTCTTGTCCAAGATGAACATTGTAGATATCCATTGTACAACTTGATGGGGACTAGGAAGTATTAAGCTTCAACATGAACATTTGAAGACAGTTGTAATGTCCAAGAAGTTATTAGACATTAAGAACAAGAATTAGGCTAATTAAGTAAGAGATTAAGAGAGAATGTGAGAAAAAACTTAGAAAATATTTAGAATGGATTTTCTATGTAGTGTGTCCGAACATGCTAAGACGTGTGTCTGGATGAGCTTGGCAGAAAGTCCATGTCTGCAACTGTGACCGGACGAGCATACGGATGGGACTCCCAAAAAGTCACAAATCCTTTGCGTGTCCGGACGGGCTGAACTTGTGTCCATACGGGACTTACAAAAAGTTCTCATCTGCGACTCCTTAAATGCACATCCGGATAGGCTTGTATTAAAATTGATGAGCGACGGCTTCGGCTCATTTTTCTTGTTCTCTCTCTCTCTCTCTCTCTCTCTCTCTCTCTCTCTCATGGAAACTCTTTCTCTCTCCTAGGGTTTTTGCCACAAAACCCTAGATCCCGATAGATTCAAGCCTCCATTCTCAAATCCGACTTCGGAAACGTGATCCTCAAAGCAAGATCTACATTTTCACAGTTCGATTTGAGGTGAATCCGAAATTTCTAAGTTCCTCTAGATTTGGTGTAAATCTTGAGAACTTGAGTATAATCTTCCATTTTCCTTTAAGTTTTGAGTACTTTAGAGCATTCTAAACCATCTCCAAGCTTTGGGTATCATTTTGGTGGATTTAAGGTAAAACTCCAAAACCCTAATTTTTGTTTAAGTAGTTTAAGTTGTGAATTTTGGTATCTAACCTTAAGATAATCTTATGTGTTAGTATTATTTGTTAATGGGTTGTCAAATGGAATCCTAGAAATTCTATGAATTTCCATGGGTTTAGCCCTTGAGCAATTCAAGAGCTAGTTGTGAGTTTAGAGTTAGAAAATGTTAATGTGCCATGCAATGTGTTCATGCAGAAATACATAGCAAGCGCTTTGGTTAAAGATTCATCTTTAAGCTTTATACCAAGCAATCAAAGTGAGTATTTTACTCACTGAGAACTTGTTATGTTTTAAGCCCGAGAAAGTAATATGATTTGATAATGTCGAGCCAATGTTATTTTAGATGAGTATATGCTTGGGGATATTTTCAATACCTTCAAGTAATGTTGAGAAATGCTTTGATGATGTTTTATGTGCTTTGAGATATGATTATGAAATGGCGTTTTGAGGAATGTTTTGATGAGCATTGTGTGAAGTTGAGTTTTCATGATGTGTTGGAAAGAATATGGGAAGAACATGATGCTATTTGAACATGATATGATTTGCATGTATGATAACATGGACACGGAGCACAGATAATGTTGATGTACAAGCATAATGAAATCATGAATGCTGAACAAACCCATAGGTTGATGCCTCATGGGTAGAGACAGTAGGATTCAGAGAGTTGATGCTTCTAGCACAAGTTAGTTGATGCTCATAGGAACAATAAGTTTCAAAGAGTTGATGCTCCTGACTTCAGAAACAAGAAAACAGAACAAGAGCATGCATAGCAAAATAATTGTGTCGCATGATTTGGAAAATGATTTCATGCTAGACGTATTTAATATGGCTATGAGTCTTAATGGGAGAGAACATATGCATATTTCTATTTGACTAGTTTGCATATGATTTAAGTGATATTAGGTTCCTCCCCCCCCCCCCCCCTCTAAAAAAAAAATCCTAAAAAAAATTAAAATTTTATCCCTAAATTTTTTATTTTTTTAGTTTTCCCCCCCATTTTTTTTTTCAATTTTGCCCCCCCAAATCCCAAATGCTAGCTCTGCCCCTCCCCGGAGTTGTGGAATATCTATATACTTGTATGTCAATGATTTGCATGCTTAAAGATGCTGGTATGCTGGTGTTTCCTAGAAGTTGTGGAATGTTTGTATACAGGTATAGTTGAATCAATATATATATATATATATATATATATATATATATATATATAATGTAGTAAGACTCCCTATGTTCATGTGTACCTGTGTTTACTCTTATCAGCTACGAAACGTTTTTTAAAACATAAGTATCATGTTGATAGTAACTGTTATTGTAAACATACAGTAGAAATAAAAGGATTGGCTCATTGTGAAAACCAATGTATAATATAATTCTGAGTTGGTGAACTCATACTTTCACCTTTGCGAATGTGGCTACCACCACGATTGTGTAGATGTTGATGCTTTAGCATGATGATTGTGTCGCATGATTTGGAAAATGATTTCATGCTAGACGTAATTAATATGGCTATGAATCTTAATGGGAGAGAACATATGCATATTTCTATTCGACTAGTTTGCATATGATTTAAGTGATGTCAGGTCCCCCCCCCCAAAAAAAAAAAAATCTAAAAAAAATTAAAATTTTACCCATAAATTTTTTCTTTTTTTAGTTTTTCCCCCCCACTTTTTTTTTCAATTTTGCCCCCCGAAATCCCAAATGCTAGCTCTGCCCCTACTCGAAGTTGTGGAATATCTGTATACTTGTATGACCAAGTTATGATATCAATGATTTGCATGCTTAGAGATGCTGGTATGCTGGTGTGTCCCCAGAAGTTGTGGAATGTTGTATACAAGTATAGTTGAATCAATATATATATATATATATATATATATATATATATATATATATATTCTATCTCTGTGTGTGTGTATAATGTAGTAAGACTCCTTATGTTCATGTCTACCTGTGTTTACTCTTATCAGCTACGAAATGTTTTTTAAAACATAAGTATCATGTTGATAGTAACTGTTATTGTAAACATACAGTAGAAATAAAAGGATTGGCTCATTGTGAAAACCAATGTATAATATAATTCTGAGTTGGTGAACTCATACTTTCACCTTTGCGAATGTGGCTACCACCACGATTGTGTAGATGTTGATGCTTTAGCATGATGATTGTGTCACATGATTTGGAAAATGATTTCATGCTAGACGTAATTAATATGGCTATGAATCTTAATGGGAGAGAACATATGCATATTTCTATTCGACTAGTTTGCATATGATTTAAGTGATGTCAAGTCCCCCCCCCCCCCCAAAAAAAAAAAAAATTCTAAAAAAAATTAAAATTTTACCCAATTTATATATATGTGTGTGTGTGTGTGTGTGTGTGTGTGTGTGTGTGTGTGTGTGTGTGTGTGTGTGTGTGTGTATAATGTAGTAAGACTCCTTATATTCATGTGTATAAGTATACATATGTGTATGTATGTATAAGTTCATCATTTTCTACTTTTATAAGTTTTTCATCTTAAATCCAATATCATACTTTAGGGATCGGTTTGGTATATCTACGAACCCTAAAAATCAAATAAGTAATTTTTCTTTTTATTTCAACTGCAAATTGCAAAAAAAAACAATACAATTCTATGATACTTCAATTCATATGGATACTAAGATTCTTGTCTGACGAAGTTTGTGAGTGTCAAGTGAAACATTGTTGCGCAAAAGGCCAATACCTAAGAAGTGATGGGTTTCATTATAAATTGTTGCGACTCTTTGGGTGATTGTATTATCAAATTCTCTTCTTTTTATGTATTTGTTATGGGTCTGCCATGGTGATGCCATCTCAAGCCACAACTAGGGAGTGGGGAAGATGACATGGAGTGTGGAAAGTGAGTCAGCAAGAGTGACTCAGCTGAAGGGTGGTTTTCAAAAGTTCTAGAAGATTGTTTGGTTATTTGTTCATTTACCATTTTATCCCTAGATTCTATTTCTGTTTCATGTTATTTGGTAGCCGTTTAGAGGAGATAGAAAGGATGCTATTCTGTTCGATATATTCCAACAGAAGTTCCTATACATGCAATATTGTAGTAGAAGGAAAGGCAGAATTGAATATTGAATTGTAAGTCTTACCTTGAAAGTTTGAGCCTCTCTACTAGCTCTAGCTTATTTCAAATAAAATTGTCTATAGTTTCCCTTCTGTTAGTATTTTGGCCTCATTCTGTGTTTGGACAAAATCACTTATGTTTAAAGATGTTGTAAACAGGGATTCCACTTGACAGAGCATTTTTAGAAGACGCTGCACTGCGAAGAAGATAAAAGATTTCAGATTCCCTGTCAGCCGTCCGGACGACGTGTCATCCCGTCCGGACGCCCATTTGTCCACTGTTCCATCTGTCCGGACGACATGTTCATCACGACTGGACGCCAGACAGACCAGCATCATCCGTCCGGACGACGTAACTTTTCCGTCCGGACCCTACACTGTGTCGAGAAGCTTCTATTCCAACTTGCATCCGTCTGGACCTCTCAACAGCCCGTCCGGACGTCCATCAGTGATCGATCAGCTTCAGATTCTTTCCAAGTTCAGTATATGGGAAGATCGACTTCAACCGTCCGGACGATGTGGTTTCTCATCCGAACTCGATCATAAATAAGGCAAGAATCGCAATTCAAATGTCACCGTCCGAACGTCAGTCAGCATTGGTCTAGACGCGCGCTCATCAGTTAAAGAAATTGCCGATTCGACTTCAACCGTCCGGAAGTCTGCCTCTCTTGGTCCAGACGCACGCATAGCAGATATGAAAATTGCGTGTTAAAGAATTGTCGTCCGGACGTTCATCCCCCTTGGTCCGGACGCGCTAAGCCTTATATGGAAATTACTTGCAGTGGACGTGCGATCGTCCGGACGTCAGTGTCTCACCGTCCGGATGGGGCTCTTAAACATGAAAGATTTTTAGCGAAATTTTTGGAAAATCCTGTCTCATAGTTGCCCGTCCGGACGGCCCAAGTTCACCGTCCGGACGGCGTCCATACATATTACAGCAGTTGCCCATTCTGCACCCCAGCCTATAAATAGAGGCCCCTGGGCATTGAGAACTGCAAGAATTTGATATTGAATTCCACAAGAGCTCAAAGAAGTTCAAAATCCCTCTGAAGTCGTTTCAAGTGTGCTGCGCTACAACTGAAGTCTATCTTAGAGGTTGGCTCTAAGGTAAGGAATTCCATTGAAGATCCCTTCAGGTAGGAGACCTGGTTGGGAAGCGTTCGTGTTGGGTTACACGTTAGAGAGCAAGGTACGATCACTGCATCGGTACATGTGAGTGTTACTATCTTGTATCTAGCTTCGTCTTCTGAATAGTGGAATTCCTGGGTTTGGCTGCCCCGGAGTGGTTTTTCTCTTGATTGAGTTTCCACTTCGTCAACAAAAATCTGTGTCTTTTACTTTCTGCTGTGCTTAATTTTTGTTGACACTTGTTGCACACACTTTATTTTTAGAAGTCAATTTCAATTTTCACCTTCATTTTCCTTGCAATATATATGCATTTCACCATTTTTTGGTTAACCCACCACATTTGGTATTAGAGCCATCATCCTCACCCATCGTTTCCATACCTTTCCTCCAAAAAAAAAAATAATTCCCATGGTTGACAATACAAAACTCTTCTAGCTTTCCGAATCTGTGAAGGAATGCCAAGAAGCTATCCTCCAACAACAGAATACCAACACCACTTTCCAGCAGTAGCACACCCACAATACCTCTTTCTAGCAGCAACAACACGCCTTCCAACAGCAAATCACTGAGATATCGAAGATGCTTCGTACCTTGGTAGCTACCCCTCCTAGACCACCTCCAGAACACCCATTTTTACCCGAAGCACCCCCGTATCAACTCCCCATTGTTCCTGGCCATGAGGATCCTGGATACCAAGGACGTGATATTCGTGCTAAGCAACGCCACGATCGGGATGATTGAAGATTCGTTGACAATACCAATTGGAACCATCAAGACGATCGACGTGCCCATTTCGAAGATGACCACTAGGAGCATCAACCAGGAGATTGACTGTTCCACACCAGGCCTTTGAGGCTTGACTTTCCTCAATTCGATGGGGACAATCCAGCAGGATGGACTTATAAGATAAATTAATTTTTTGATTACTACCAAACACCCCTACACTAGCAATCCGAATGGCCTCTTTCCACATGGAAGGAAATGCTCTCATTTGGTTCCAAGACGCTGAGGAGTCAAGGCAATTTCCAACTTGGGAAGCTTTTGTCCAAGCTCTCCTTGTTCGATTTGGCCCAGCGTACAACGACCCCATGGAGGCCCTAATGTGGTTGCTTCAATCTTCCTCGATAGCCAAATATACATCTCAGTTTGAGGCCCTGTCCAACCAGTTACGAGGAATTTCCGAAAAGAACAAGCTCAACTGTTTTCTCAATGGTTTGAAGGATGATATTCGCCTGTTGGTGCGGATGTTAAATACAAGCTTGGTGGCAGCTTTCGGCCTTGCTAAACTCCAGAAGGAGTATATCCAGAGCTCCAAATGGCCCTTACGTGCTTCTTCTTTTCTTTATAATCGGCAGCCGAATTGGAATCCTCCTACAACACAACTATCGCCTTCATCCTCCCAATTGGCTCTTTTGGCCAAACCAGCTAATGTGCAAATTTTATTAACTCGCAAGCGTATGAATTGTTTGCAATATAGTGTATGTGCAAGTGCGAGGTCGAATTGGGAATTGTGTTGCGAAAATTAATTTCTATCTAAACGAATTCTATTTTAACCTAGTTCCAATTTTTGGGGTTTTATCATGCAAAATAATAAACTAAATTAAAATTGAATAAGAACAATTTAAAAAATACTAAGGTTTTAGAATCCACATTGCCATATCAAACAACACATTCTTGTATTTTAACCATACACTCGATAAACAATTAAGACATATTCATTGTTCAAGGTTTAGTAAAAATTATATTAAATCATTCAATGAATCCAACTTAATAACAAATCACAACGAATACCCAAGTGAAATCAAATTATCAATTTATCCGTTTTGACAACAAACAAATCACAATGAATATCCTCTTTCAACCAAATCATTCGATGTATCCATCGGTTGAAACACATTGAATATCCAACTTTTAATAAATAAATATTTAATCAAAAGACATAAATCAATTAATTGAATATTGGACTTGAACAATATTTTGATAAATATTGAAATTGTATAAGATAAAATAACAAGAATGAAAGTATTATCAAATGTGAGGTATTGTCTTCAACCTTAGTTGAAAAATTAACCTCTCATAACTAAAAACAACATGCTAAATTTTATTAAAAAACATAAAAAACAAACAAACAAACAAACTTACAAAAGAAAATGCTGCAAGAAAAAAATTGTGGAAGAAGAAGATTTGGCCTGTGCATGAACAAGGGCTGCGCCCCCACTCTCTCCACCCTTTACAAGAGAAAATAAAACACATATATATAGACTAGGTCCCTAGGGTTCGGCGCCTCCAGTCTACAAGAAAACGTGTGTTTCCTCTTGGCAAGTGGAGCTTGATATGTAAGGAAATAACTTAACGTGCATGGGAAGAATTTGGTGCTGCAAGAAACGTGTAAGGCTCGAGCTGTTGCTTATGGAAATAATCTGGTTGGTGCTAATGGGCTGTTGTCCTTAGTTTTGGAAAGAATTTGTTTTGGCGCTGGCAGGTTTTCAAGTCTTTGTCGCTTCTTTTAGAGAAAATGTGTGAAAGAGCTGTTGGCCCCTTGCTTTAGTTCACGTGCTTGGTCCGCATGAATTCAATTCTCCAGTTATGGATATAATCCTTCAAATTGGCACCACAAATCCTGAAGTTGAATGTGTGTCGGTGCTGCTCGGTTATGGCAAGAATATAAAGCTCCAAAATGTTTGCCTCCCACGTTCACGTGTTAAGAGCTATTTTTCCTTCTTCTGGAAACAATTGGTGCTGCTAGGTATTAGAGAAAGACGTTCGTGTGGTTTGGGCCAGTTATGGGAAGAAGATATTCATTGATGTACATTCATGTTGTGCCAGAATTTGTGCTGATGATGTGTCTCTTTATTTGCTGCCAAGTATTGCATGGATTCGGTTGCTCTTGCCAAGGAAAGACGTGTACACGCATGTGGTTGCTGCTCTTTATGGAAGAAGACTTCGATGCTTCCTTAAACATGAGAGGAACGTGTCTTCAACTACTTTGCTTTGGAAAGAATCTACATGATTTCAAAAGCAAAGAAATTGCCAAGTCATCATGTGTGTTGCTGCGATCCTGCATGTGGAGAATAAATTGTTTTAGTGTTGAATATTTGCTCTCAAACAGCATTTCCTGCACTTAAAAGAAAACATGTCTTCTTTTGGGAAGATTAATCAAGTGTCGGTGCTGGCTTTGATCCTCAATAAAAAAAACGTTCGTGTCCCTTAGTTAAAAAAAATATGGCGTAGCACGACGTGTCTTGCGTGGGCTCTAAAATTTATTTTCCCGTTTCTTTGCAATTTCACATAGAATACCGCAATTTTTCCTCAATGACCTATAAGACACTAAAACACAAAAACTAACCAAAAACATTAGAAAATAACAAAATTAAAAGTTTAGTAAATGTAAATTAAGGGGTCTAAATATGTAATATTTGGCACTTATCACCAGCAACAGGCCTTCCTGTCCAGCGGATTACACCAGCTCAAATGAATGACCGTCGGGATAAAGGTCTATGCTATTATTGTGAAGACCGTTGGCTGGCTAGTCATAAATGCAAAGCACCTAGACTTTATTTGTTATCTGGGTTAACATTGCCTTTAGAAGACATCGGCGAGGATGTCTATTATGACTCCTCTGATGCCGCTGATCCTATTCCCAAGTTTGACGTGGTGGAGTGCAAGGAACCAGAAATTTCCCTCAATGCCATCTCTGGCTCTCTGGGTGCTAAGTCTATGCGATTGATGGGCAGTCTGCAGAACCAAGAAGTCAGCATCCTAGTAGATTCAAGAAGTACCCATAACTTCCTGGATCCGGCCTTCTTAAACAAAGTCCAGCTCCAATTCACTTCCACTCCTCTACTCTAGGTTAAAATTGCTAATGGAACCACATTCCAAAGTTTGGGGAAGGTCACTTGTGTCACATTCAAGGTTCAGAGCTATTCCATTTCCACTAACTTCTATCTAACTGCCATGGGTGGGTGTGACATGGTTCTTGGGGTGGAATGGTTGAGCACCCTGGGATTGATCCTATGGGATTTTACCTTGATGACCATGCAGTTTACGTACTTGGGTGTTCCTACCCGACTCACAGGACTCACTCCTACGGGTCTGTTGCTGGAATCAGGACCCAACTTAATTAAACCTTCCCTCTCTTCCAACAAAGGGTTCTTCCTAAAGCTTGTAACCATTGAAACCAAAGCAGACCCAGCTCCTTCTTGTCTCCATTCAAACCCTTCTCAACACTTTTGCTCATGTGTTTACCAAATCCTCAGGTCTTCCCCTGTCTCGTGGGCTAGATCACCAGATTAACCTAAAAAACCCTCAACCCATCAGTGTTCGCCCATACAGATACTCTTACTTCCAGAAATCTGAGATTGAAAAAATCATTTGGGAGCTCTTATATTCGGGTGTGATCTGCCTAAGCCAGAGCCCTTTCTATGCGCCTGTCCTATTGGTACAGAAAGTGGATGGCAATTGGCGGTTATGCGTCGATTATCAGGCTTTTAACCAAGAGACAATTAAAGACAAGTACCCCATCCCTGTCATCGACGAGCTCCATGGCGCAGTCATTTTTTCCAAGTTAGACCTCTGCTCCAACTACCATCAAATCCGAATGCGGGCTGATGGCATCCCTAAAACCGCCTTCCGCACTCACGAAGGCCATTGCGAGTTCCTCGTGATGCCATTTGGGCTTACAAATGCCTTTTCGACATTCCAGGCTCTCATGAATGATGTCTTCAAGCCCTTCCTCCGCCGCTTGTCCTGGTCTTTTTCGATGACATTCTAATTTACAGCAAATCCTTAGTTGACCATTTGGTTCATTTGCAGGCTATATTGGAGGTTTTGCTGCATCATAAGTGAAAAGTAAGTGACTTTTAATTTGTCGTGTGTGTGTGCACAATGTGTAACAAAATATTGAAAATGCGGAATTTAAAGAATACAAATATTTTGTTAACGAAGTGAAAATTCAATTAAGAGAAAAACTACTCCGGAGCAGCCAAACCCAAGAAATCCACTATCAGAAGACAAAGCTAGTACATAGACAGTAACACTTACATACCCGATGCAGCGATCGTATCTAGCATTCTGACACGTAACCCAACGTGAATGCCTCCCAACCAAGTCTCCTACTTGAAGGGGTCTTCTATGGATTCCTTTACCTTAGGGCTCCTCCCTAAGATAGACTTCAGTTATGAGCATAGTAACAGCACCATGACAGCGGCTTGAGAGTTAGCGGATTTTCACAATTTCTCCTTAAAATATACTCTCAAAGCTGTAAAGAATTCAATACCAAATTGTGTTAATAAAACATGCCTAGAGGACTTTATATATAGGCTCAGCAGACCTAAAACAAGTTTGGAATAGATTTCTCTAGGCGGCGTTCGGACGGTAACTGAGAGCGTCTGGACGGACAACTGTGCAACCTGCTTTCCATAATGCGCTCCACGCAATACCATATCAGGGCCGCGTCCGGATAGTGTTGCCCTTGCGTCCGGACGGTTGCACTTCTGCTGCACGTAATAACCATAGTAAGGACCACGTCTGAACGGTGTTGCCCTGTCGTCCAGACGGATGCAGTTGTCTTCCCATATATGTGTTTGTGAAGGAAATCCCATTACTTGTCGAACTCTGATGAGCGTCCTGACGTGCTGCCATGACGTCCGGACGGATGCAATCTTGAACTGTTCAAATATTCTAGACATTGATGGGCGTCCGGACGCATGCCTGGGCTGTCCGGATGGAAGCTTAGGATCTGACTTCTCTGACTTGGAATCTGCACATAATCTTCTTTTGAGCACCTTGAACCACTTTTCTGAAATGAAGACTCTGAAATAAACGGCATCTTTGTATATGTAACAACATTACATAATAGTGATTTTGTTAAACAAAATGCAGCAAATCACAAACTAACAATAAGCTTGTTGCAAAGCTTTCCAAATGTCGATTTGAGGTGGACAAGGTGGATTACTTAGGACACCTAATTTCTCAGCAGGGGGTACGAGTCGATCCCTCCAAGCCATGACCAATTGGCCTCTTCTACAAACGACCAAGTCTTTATAGGGCTTTTTGGGCCTCACCGGATACTACCAAAAATTCATCTGGAATTATGGAATCATGGTCGCACCATTAATGGCCTTCTTGAAGAAGAACGCCTCCCAATGGACACCTTCGGCCATGGCAGCGTTTAACACGCTTAAGCAGGCAATGCTTACTCCCTCAATGCTCCGCCTACCTGATTTCAACCAAACATTTGAGTGAGACCCCAGCGGTTCAGGTCTCGGTGTTGTTCTGATGCCGACAAGGAAGCCAATAGCCTTCCTCAGCAAGGCCTTAAAGGGTCGTGCTCTACTCCTCTCAACTTAAGAGAAGGAGCTCCTCTCCTTGGTGATAGCAGTTCAACATTGGCTTCCTTATTTATTGGGTCACACCTTCACTGTCAAAATGGATCATTAGACTTTGAAATTTCTGCTTAAGCAGAAAATTGAGACTCCTTCCCAACAATGCTGGCTGTCTAAATTGTTCCGTTACAATTTTGTGATCGGGTATAAACTGAGCAGCGACAACCGCGTAGTGGATGCTTTATCCCGGCTCTTGGAGCCCAGTTCTCATTAGGAGGAGGCCTCCATTTCCCTCATCTCTTTTCCAACCCTTGCTTGGGTCTCGAACTTGAAGTCCCTTGCAGACCCCGTAGACGACGACATTATTACAATCTTTTCAACAGGGTGACTCTGGTCCTAAAGGTTTTTCCTTGCAGCAAGGGATTATCATCTGCAAAGGCCGTTTATGGCTTGTGAAACATTCTCCATTCCAACACTAGGTTTTGGAATTCATTCACTCCAAGCCTTTAGCAGGGCATTCGGGGTACCACAATACTGTTCACCAGGCTAAAGCCAACTTCTATTGGCCCGGAATGCGCAAGGATGTCAAGCAATTCGTCAGGGAATGCCTATTTGCTAGGAGAACAAGCACGAAACTGTTTCCTCCCTAGCTTACTCCAACCCTTGCCAATCCCTACTCGGGTTTGGTTAGACATCTCAATGGATTTTATTGAGGGTCTGCCCCTTTTGTGAGGTTTCTCAGTTATTTTCGTGGTGGTTGTTAGGCTCAAGATGTATGGCCACTTCATCCATCCCTTTGGCTCATCCGTTATTCTCTGCCTCTAAGGTTGCTCAAGTGTTCATGGCAAATATCCTTAAGCTACACGGCATGCCTACTACGATCGTCTCTAATCGGTACCCAATTTTTACAGTTCTTTCTATAAAGAGCTCTTTAAGCTTCAGGGAATTTCCCTCGCCTTTAGTTCGGCTTATCACTCACAATCAGATGGTCAGACTGAAGCCCTCAACAAATGCCTGGAGACCTACTTACGTTGCTATGCCGGCACTAAGCCTAAATCTTGGAACCTATGGCTACTTTTGGCAGAATGGTGGTACAATACCATCCACCACTTTGCGACGGGTTGTACTCCATTTGAAGCCCTCTATGATTACCTTCTTCCTACCTTTTATCATATGTTCCAGGCACGTCTGCCAATCTGGCAGTAGACTTCCAGTTGAGGGATGGTGCCACTATCATTTCTTTACTCAAGGAGCATTTGCAGGTTGCCCAGAATCGAATGAAGACCCAGGCAGATAAACACCGCATTGAGCGTGTCTTTATGGAAAGGGATTGGGTTTACCTGAGGCTGCAGCCGTACCGCCATAAGTCCTTGGCCTTGTGCAAGAATTTGAAACTCTCTTCGAGATTTTATGGCCCTTTTTCAAGTTTTGCTCCGCATTAGATCGGTGGCATACAAGCATGACCTACCTCCAACCACTCGCCTTCATCCGGTCTTCCACGTCTCTTGTTTGAAGAAGAAATTAGGGCATGAGGTTTTAATTCATTGGAAAGGGGCTTCTTCGGAGAATGACTCGTGGGAGCTACTTTGGACATTGCAATCCCAGTTTTCGCACCTTGTGGGCAAGGTGCACTGATGGGGGAGGCCCTGTTATGGGTCTGCCATGGTGATGCCATCTCAAGCCACGACCAGAGAGTGGGGAAGATGACATGGAGCGTAGAAAGTGAGTCAACAGCAGTGACTCAACTGAAGGGTGATTTTCAGAAGTTCTAGAAGATTGTTTGGTTATTTGTTCATTTACCATTTTATCCCTAGATTCTATTTCTATTTCTTGTTATTTGGTAGCCATTTAAAGGAGAGAGAAAGGATGCTATTATGTTGGATATATTCCAACAAAAGCGCCTATATATGCAATACTGTAGTAGAAGGAAAGGCATAATTGAATATTAAATTGTAAGTGTTACCTTGAAAGTTTGGGCATCTCCAAGAGCTCTATCTTATTTCCAGTAAAATCGTTTGTAGTTTCCCTTCCTTTTCCTTGCAATCTGTCTGTATTTCAATTTTTCAGTGCCAACTCATCCATTAGGCAAGTTAGGCGATCGCCTAAGGCCCCCAAAGACAAGTTTGTTTAAAAATATTTTTTAAAAAAACTTAATCATAATCTGAAACGGTTTTTTTTTTTCCCAATAAAGCCCCAAAGACTTTAAAAAGGAAGAAGAAAAAAAGCATAATCATAAGCTGAAACGGTTTTTTTCAATGGAATAAAGCCTAAGAACCCCCTCAACTCCACACTTCAAACTCCCAAGAGACCCCCGTTGCTCCATCTCCCTCCTCACTCTCTTGTCTCTCCTGAAGCTTGCGCCCTCTCTCTCCTCCTCCGTCAATCTCCATCGCGACCTCCTCGGCGTTCCACACGCCTCTCCCTTCCGCCAGTACACGCGCCTCACCATATGTGCTGATGGCCCCTCTCAGGCCCAGGCCCTCAACTACGGGAACCCTATTTTGAAGACCTACAACTTATTCCCTGTTTAGCCCTTGAACCAAACCGTCTTCGATTAGGCCTGTGAGAAATTGGAGGTTTGTTTATGTTCTATTTGGTTACCGAGAGAGTTGAGGAAAATGTAGCATTTTCGACTAATTTACCATTTGAATTACAATTTTTCTGTTGAATGATGGTTTTATTGATTTTTTTGTGGATATCGTAGGTAGATATAATCACGATTGATTTCTTAGAGAAGTTGCGTTTCCGATTGAAGCTGCCTTTGGTCAAAGCTGCTATTGAGGTTTGTTCTGTAATGATTTTCCTTTCTTTCTTTCGTTCTTTCTTGGTTAGGGTTTCTGGCCTTTATAGACATTTTGTTACAAGGAATGTTGGAATGGTGACTGATATCTGGTCTTTCGATGCACAACAAAGAGTTTATTTCATTCCTTCACTGCCAGACCAAAACATTTTCCGGTCATGGCGACGTGGTAGCTTTAGATTGGTTCCTTTACCTGTGACCTGCAAGACAACAAAGGCCCACTGAGGGTTGGCCGGTAGAGCCTCGTCCGACACCCAAATCAATTGGGAGAGTGAGACAAAGGAGGAGCATATTGTGTTAGATGACTATCCCTTACTTCTTAAGTGTTATGCTTATATATATTGCCTCTTCTCATTTGCTGAGATGTACAGTAGAAGTCTCACAATTGTATAATGTAAACAGTGATCAATTATGATGTTCTGGCACCTGATGAGATGTGTAGACATTAGGTGTGAGGCTCTGTGCTGACACCTGATATGATTCCTGATCTAATTTAGCCAACCAATAAATGCTGAAGATCCTAGTAAATGCTGAGGATCTTAGTCATGTCTGACCTATGTGCATCCTGTGGGTATAATCCGAGCATTGTACGATCCATGCATAATTCGGACTGTGTACTCCAAGGGTGTAGTCGTACAGTCCAAGCAAACATCTGAGGGCCTCCTCAGGGCCCAACTAGTATAGGGGATAATAATTCCCCAACAACAAGGAAGGTTGGAATGGTGATTGATATCTGGTCTTTCGATGCGCAGCGGGGAGTTTATTTCGTTCCTTCACTACCAGACCGAAACGTTATCTGGCATAAATATAGAAATTTTTGAAGTTTATTTGTTAGATTTATTTTGTGATTTTTTTTTTTTTTTGATAAAGTTTATTTTACTCATTTGAAGCAACTTTTTGTGGTAGTTAAAGTTAAAGTGGTTGCTTTCAAAATCAATAAAAAATACTATGTATTTAAAGAGTTTGTTAAGGAAGCTTTTTAAAAGTGATAGATAAAATAATTAAAGTAAATTATTTAGTTAAAATTTTTTAAAAAAATTGGAGTATAATACAAAAATTAAAATAATTATATTATTTAATATTTAAATATAAAAAAATTTCGTTTGAAATTCTTACTTATCCTCAAAATATATCGAGCCGGGTTAACCCACCACAGTGTCTCCTACTCACACGCACGGAGATGCAGATTCAGCAGACTCCGCCTGTTCGTGCGCTTCCTAAAGTCAAAAACGCTCTTGCCTCTCCGCCACTGTCCTCAGCCCAAACCCGTAATTATGGTGCCAGAATAAGGGCAATTTCTGTGAACGAACTTCCCCCCAATGCCTTTCGCCGGAAGAGAGAACCCAAATGGAGAGGCGGGTTCAGCTTGGGGGTAGACTTGGGAATGTCCCGCACTGGCCTCGCCCTCAGCAAAGGCTTCAACATCCGTCCTCTCAGTGTAATTATCCTCCAATCCATGCCTCAATTTCAAGGCCTGGTAACATTAACGGACAAATTTGAAATCTTTGTAGGTTTTGGAGTTGCGTGGAGAAAAGCTTGAGATTCAGCTTCTTGAGATTGCACAGCAAGAGGTAAATGTCATGCTTCTCATTTCAAGTGTGTGTGTGGAAAATGATGATTTTAGAGAAAGTGTAGGAGGCTGATGAGTTTATAGTCGGGCTCCCCAAGTCATGCGATGGGAAGGAGACGCCTCAGTCAAATAAAGTTCGTAGTGTTGCTGGAAGACTTGCTGTTCGAGCTGCTGAGAGGTATACACACACTTATTTAATGGGTACTTATTTACATGCTGCCCATTAGGGTGACAATTTGTATTCGCATATCGGGTTCGGGTATGTTAAGATATGAATATAATACTATATGAGTCAATCATAACTCGACCTATTTAATTAAATCGGTAAGACCCTCAACCTTAATCTACTAATTTTGTGTTGGTAGGTCGTGTAAAAAATTGTTTGGCCTAGTATTTTGTGGTGGGTTCTAAGTCATGTCGAGACATGAGTATTGGACTATATAGTTGACCCTAACCCAACCGATTTAATTAAATGGTTCAGATCCTCCAACCCTAACCCGCTAATTTTGTGTTGAGTTCTTGTTTGATTCATGAGTCGTGTAAAACATTACGAGCCCTCTTCTGTGCAGCCTAATGTTTTGTAATTAATATGTAATAAAACTGTATGATAATAAGGATGAACAATACCCAAATCAAAATCTGCGTAGTTGTGCTAATGTTTTGTAATTTTTATGTAATAAAACTGTTGGAGAATGAGGATGAGCAATGCCCAGATCAAAATTTACGTAGCTTGGTTACTATAGGTTGTTCTAAATGAATCTGAAAGTGGCATACGCCTTCGTTTATTGTCATGTGGGTTTTTAAGATCGTGCTAATAAGTTGCTGGTTTTCGAGTTCTACTTTATAATCGGAAAAGTTAATTGTGTATGACACGAAGTATGACTCTCTGCATTATATATTATGCCTTATCTGGTAATTTATTGATGTCTTTCATATCAGAAACTAGAGTTATGATAGATTATTGACCTATTTCTGTGGTTTCTTTTTTCTGATTTACGATACTGTAATAGGGACTAGTGAGGTGGACTGCTTGCATGCAAATGTTGCTGGATAAGCAGATTAGTGTCTACATATTCCTTTTGTTAGAGATGTATCACTTTCTTTCAATTTTTCAATCGCTCCCTTGTTGCCTCTAGATGTGGATTGCTGATTTCAAATTTAATTTTCAGGGGTTGGAGAGTATACCTCCAAGATGAACACGGGACAACAGCAGAAGCGGTAGATCGCATGATTGGCATGTAAGATTTTCTCAAAGCAGTTTTTTGTTTTTTTTTTTTTATTCGGTATTTCTTTCAGTCGCTAGAAAATGGTTATTAATAATTGCGGTTTCTTTTCAAGCAGCAAACTGCCTCATCATTTATATGGTGTTTGGAGTTGCTTGGCATTGGGATCAGTTTTTATTTTTCTTCATGTCATCTGAACAATTGAATTTGTGAGTGTGATGTAGAAGCATAACCACAATGAACGAAATGAAATAGATGTGAGGTCATACTTTGTGAAAGACCATGGAATCATTAAAATGATATATAATTCACTGCATCTCTCATTACTTATCAAAAAAAAAAAAAAAAAAAAAAAAAAAAAAAAAAATTCACTGCATCTCTTTTCATCTAATGTGAAAGACAATGGATTAATTCATTTTTTTGGACCCCAGATAGCATATAATTCTTTGTTGAAACGATTTGAATTTTCAGGCGGTAATTTTCCTTGATGTTATATTATATCTCCCATCATCTGTCTTTACATTTTAAAGTTAGCATAAGTAAGTTGGTAGGTATAAGGGTTTTTTTCCTTTCTCTGCAGTGGTTAGGGAATTCTCGATATGGTTGTTGGTGGTTGGAGACAATTATGAGTGCATGGGACTGCGTGTGACTGTCGTCGGTTCATCGGTGAATGGATACAGGATTTTCTTGTGGGAGAAAAGGTCCTAACATCCTCTGATTGGTTTGCAATGGCAAGGAAGTCAAGGAGGGGTTGTGGTAGGGGGAAGGCTATAAAGTTAGTGGTAGAGGAAGAGAGATCTGAGGATCTTTCTGATAATTTTGAGGAGTTGGACATGATGGAGGAGGATGTTAATGAAGAGGAGGAGAAGGTGGATGAGGAAGAGATGGCGTTCTGTATTCGATCTGTGATTCAGGGTCAGCCAGAGGCTTCAAGTAGTAGGAGTCAAGAAAGGAATAATAGTGCAAGGGAGCTCCCAGTTGCAAAGAAATGCGAGGAATAGAAGGTTGAGAAGAAGATTGGAGAGAAACAGCCAGAGTTTTCGCAATTTTGTTCCTCCAAAACAAGATTGGTGTGGATTATTCAAAAAAGAAAAATCTATGGGTTCTCTGAGGTATTTCATGCCGGAAATTATTGATGGCAAGATAATGGTTGAACCACCTATTGAAGCTATTGAAAAAGGGATTGCAAATGGTTGCCGAGTCTTGTTGGTCAATTTATGGAAAAGCCTCTTCCATTCTTCTTGGTTAAGAAGACAATTGATTTGTTGTGGAGACAGTATGGCAAGGTGGATGTCTTTCTGATGGAGAATAGTATGTACATTTTCCGTTTTGCTGATGAACATACTAGGGATGAAGTTCTAGAATCTAAGTTGTGGCATATAGCAAACAAGCCGTTGATCCTTTGTCGTTGGGAACCAGGGATGCAGCTGTTAAAGCTCTCTTTGAAATCAGTTCCGATTTGGATCAAGTTGAATCACATTCTGATGGAATTCTGGAATTCCACATGTTTGAGTTACATTGCCAGTGGAATTGGTAAGCCTTTGTATGTCGATTCTATTACTGAAGAGTAGGTTAGGTTGGGGTTTATACTGATTCTAAATTTCCTAGTGAAGTTATTGTTAGGGTGTGGATGGTAAAAACTGTAATGCTTTTGGACATGCGGTGTATGTTTGTTTGAAGGTAGAGAAGGTGGAGAAAGAGATATGGATTCCAAAGGGAGTTGTGGCTTGGGGTGAGCAGTTGAAGATTAATGAGGAAAAAAAGCAAGTTGAGACAGTTCCTTTGAAGAAGGTGGATATTGTTAATACGGTATCTAAGTCTTGTTCTGTTTCTAAGAAGGTTAAGGATGGTAATTTTTCTAATCATTTGAGGCTAAGGCTAATGTGGAAAAAAAAAGACTTCAAAAAGATTGATCTCGGTGTAAAGAAGGTTGTGAATATAGAAGTATCGAAGGTTGTGGAAGTTGATAAAACAGCGCAGAAGCCGAGTATGGGTAGCAAGCAGCAACATGGTTTGGAGGAAAAAAGCTGGGCCAATATGCTTTTGAAGATTAATAAGAAAATTGAGTTTGGAGGAGGTTAGATTCATAATAGCGGATGTAAAATTCGAACTATCCAACGAATACTCAGGGAGGCTTTTAGTGAGGAACATAGAAAGTTGAAACTGTTAAAGGATATAGGTAAAGCAATAGTAAGGGAGGTTGGGGAGCATCAGGGTAGGGGTTTTTCTCCAACTTTGGTGCAGATGGGGGATTGATATGGAGATTTTGGTTTAGTCTGTGTGTAGGTGCTGTTTTGTTCTTGGTTGTGTAGTTTGCAAAGTAGTTGTTGCTTGGCTTTGAAGCCTGTTCTTTAGCCTTGCTGTTTTCCAGTTGTTTGCTTAAAAAAAGGATGTGTGGTTTGTTGGTTATAAAAGTTCTCTTATGAACTGTTTGAGAATTTTGTGTTTAAAAAATTGCGATTTCAAAATGTAGAAAACTGTTTTTTCAAATCGCAGGCAATGAGGTGCTTTTTTAAAAACGCAGAATTTTAAAGGTTAACCTGCGATTTTAAATGTCATACTGCAATTTTGCCAAACGCTTAACTGCATTTTTAAAAATCACTTTTTCAAATCACACATTTTAAAATCGCTATTTTAAAATGTCATTTTTTAAAATTGAAAACCCAAACGAACCCTTATTAAAAAAAAAAAAAAAAAAAAAAAAAGTGAAAGAAATTCCTTAATGTTTTAAGGACAAGTATGCTTCGTTTAGTTTTAGGTATACAGGTAGAAGTAGAAGTTTGATATTTTATAATAGCTGCCTATGTTGCAGCTGTTGTCAGATTCTATATACTTATTTTCTTTGTTTTTGTTTTGCACTTGATGGAAAATACTTCTTCTAATATCAAGCAGATACTAGTTGATATGCCTTAGTTATATGGATCGTTGTAAATTTTGAATTATTATTACTCAAATGTCAATGGCATAGGACGTAATTGAATGACATCAAACAAAGATAGTGAAAATGCCATTACTAAAGGAATCTGTTTACACTGGGATGCATAACTCAACCACAACTCTTTTCAGGGGCATCAACAGGTCTACTCGGCAAAGGAGAATAGATGCCTATGCTGCCATGGTATGCAACAACATATATATATATATATATATATATATATATATATATATATTTGTGCTCTTTTGCTTTTGTTTTAATCTTTTCATGCAAAGTAATACCACTGAGTGCACATCTGCTTGTGAGAGAGCCGTCACGGAACTGAACTTTCCCCATTCTGCTTTTTCTGGCTGCAGATGGTACTGGAGAGATATTTTTCCATGGCTGGCCATGGAACTGAGCTTGTACTGCCCAAGAATTTGGATTTACAAGAAAAACTTATAACGGGTCCGCCAAAAGACGTTGACTTCTTTCCGGAAGAATTTGAGAGATAAGGATTCACAGGTAATTATCTGTTGAAATTGCTAGCAATTTAGATGGTTCCGGCAAACAATCTTCCATTTATGGCATCCTCAATCACACAATAGTGCTGGCTCAATTGCCAAAGGTTGTTTCTTTTTCAATTGTAATGATTGCTGGACTGCTCAAAAAAAAAAAAAAAAAAAGAGGAAAAAACATTTGTTCTTGAGCACATCCATCAATTACTCACTACTTTGTTTTGGTACTATCCATCATGATGCCTACTTCAAATCCATTTGTATTAGTTTCGCACATGAAAGCTGGATGTATGGATGTTACATATTTGATCCCGATGCCCCTAGACTTTGCAGTAACTTGTGTATTTGAACCTGATGGGGGCTTCAGACTCTTTGTCTGTGTAGGATATCTCATTGTTAGTCTACTCGGTTTCCTTAAAAATTGGTCTATATCTGAGTTTTTAGGGGTTCACTTGTTCTCGATGGTTTTATCCATCATAATGCACCGCGACTTTCATTGGCTGCATTCACAAGTGAGTTCAACATTTCTGGTTTCCTTTTAGAACTTAGAGGTTTTCATTGTCTGTTTAGCTTGGATTTTTCAGTTGTTAAGCTTGTATTTATTTTTTCGTTTCGTGTATTTGTTGCTATTATTTGTAATTTCTTTTGAATGTAATTATTTATTTATTATTTTTTAAAAAAAGCGTATTTAACCCAATTTTAAAACAATAGGGACCATTTTTTTAGTATAAAGGTCTTAACTTCTGTTATACAGACCACCCCCCCCCCCCCCCCCCCCCCCCCCCCCCACCCTGCTAAAAAGGCTGCAAAAAGGAGTAGCTTTATATGTGAATTTTTTTTTTTTTTTTTTTTTTTTATTATTATTTTTTTATCTTCACCCGGTTCGTATTTGTTCAGCTTTTATCTAGTCTCGGTCTTTGAATCCCAACAAGATTACAGGTGCCTTGATCAAACATTCTTCGGTGTTCATATTCACCTTTAGAAACAGTTGTATGCTTAATGATGCTTAGAATAACGAGGATGTTTTGGAACTGTTTCCACCTTTTTGTTGATGATCTGGTTATTTTCTCTCCGGCTACTTCTAGCGAAGCAGTAATTATCAAGACTTGTTTGGATAAATATAGTAGCTGGTCCGGATAGACAATCAATATCCATAAATCTAATATTTTGTTCAGCAAAAATACAGCCCCTGCTACCATATTAGCCATCCAGTCTATTCTCCCCTACGATCATACTCCTGCCACTGCCAAACATTTGGGACTCCCTCTTCAGATTGGTAAATCCAAAGCAGCGGCTTTCTCTGACATTCTAGAAAAAGTTCAAGGGAAAATTGAAGGATAACGCTCTAAAACTTTGTCTCAGGCTGGTAAAACAATCTTGGTTAAAGTTTTTGTTTTTGCCATTTCTTCTTATACTATGAGTTCTTTCCTGCTCCTTGATGGATGTTGTCACAACTTGGATAAAGCTTTCAAAAACTTTTGGTGTGGTTTTTGTAAGGATAAATCTCGTAATTTATCTCTTAAATCTTGGCGATCTTTGTGCTTGCCAAAAGATCAAGGTGGTTTGGGTTTTTGGCTCATGAAAGATGTTAACTTCTCCCTTATTTCCAAGCTTGGATGGAAACTTCTCACTAATCATAATAGCACTTGGATCTCCATTTTTCAACAAAAATATATCAAATATGGTAATTTCTTATATTTCTCTCTTACTTCATGATCTTGGATTTGGAATGGTATTAAAGCTACTGTTCCTCTCATTTCTAAAGGTGCTTGTTTTTTGCCCTATAAATATTCTAGTTTACCCATTTGGACCTTTCCCTGGATTCCCACTTTGCTAAACTTCAATCTTGTTTCTCGTTTACCTTATTTTATTACTTCCTATCCTTTGGCTATCTCTGATCTTATCTACCCCTCCACTTCCAATTGGAACTCCACTCTCCTGTTTTTTCTTTTCCATCCCCTCATTGTTTACGAAATTCTGAAAATTACCATTCGTCCCCATAATGACTTTATTTTATGGACCCCTTCAACCACGGGAGCTTTTTTCACAAAATCTACCCACCATCTCCTCACTTCTTCCCTACCCTCTACCCCCTCTCCTCTCCCCAAGTCTCATTGAAAAGCTTTATGGATATTAAATCTCAATCATTGTTTAAAATTATTTTTATGGAAAATAGTTTGGAATATTATTTCGACTAAATTTCGTATTTCGCAAACTATAACTTCCACATACTAGGATACCTCTTGTTCCCTTTGTTCTTCTCCAATAGACTCCCTTCTCCATCTGTTTTTTTCTTGTCCTATAACTTAGGTGGTTTGGCGTCAATCTTTTTGGGCCATGGATATTCTTGCTTTGCCTATTTATAATATTACAGATTTGCTTCTTCTTATCCTAAATCCAGCAACTATTGGTATTTCTCAAACAAATTCTCATATGTTTCAAATATTTGCTGCGGTGGCTTGTGATCAACTGTGGTTTTCAAGGAATAAAGCTCATCATGACAATCTTTGTGCCAAATGCCCTTGTTATTTCAGCTAATATCAACAAAATTGTTTTGGAACATCACTCAGCTTGGTCCACTTCTTTGATCAGGAACCCTGAGGTTTGGAAGAAACCTAGTTCCCCTTTCTACAAGATCAATTATGACACAGCTATTCGTCTCTCTTTTTTAGCCCAAGCAGCGGTCATCCGAAATTTCTCTGGAGCAATTATCAAATGTAGTTTTATTATCAAATCTCCTAACATTACTCTTTTTGGTGAAGCCAGAGCGGCCTTATTAGCTGTTCAGTTGGTTCTTTCTCTACAGATTAATTCTTTTATTTTATGAGGGGATTTTCTTACAATTACATTGGCGCTTCAAAATCCAGCTATCAATCACGACTGGCATATTGCTTCTACCATCTCGCACATCCACTCCATCATTCCTCCCACAACTAGCTGATCAGCGAGTTATGTTAACCAAAGTACAAACTTCTGTGCTCATCATGTAGTAAACTGGGCCGCAACTAGACTTCACTCTGTCAGCATTTCCATTTTTTCTGTTCTTTCAATATCATCTCCTATATGTTTTGGAAGGGCATCCTCTTCTTTTTTAGTTTCTTAGTCTGTTGCTCTTTCTGTTATGTACTTGCACACATGCACACTTAAAAAAAAAAAAAAAAAAAAAAAAAAAACACTTATTTTTCTCATTTCTATTTTTTTTTTTTTTTTTTTTAAAAAAAAAAAAACCAAGTATTACCCAAACATCAATTAAATGTCTTTATTTTTATTCTTCTTGGTATCCGTAATTTTTTTTTAAAAAAAAATATAAAACAAAACAAAAAAATTGGACACTCAAAAATTCCTTAATGATATGAGATTTCAATGTCAAGGGAATATTTTAATGATTTTTATGTAGCTAAAAGAATGTGAAATTCATTGTGGTGAATCAGAGAATATAATAATAAATTTGTTAAAAATAGTATAAAAAAGACAGTAGATTAAAATATGGGAATACACATCCATTTCAAACTACCATTCAATTATCAATGTGTCTCATAAATTACCAATTGTGTCAATGTCTACCCTCAAACTATCAAAAAATGTCAATGTCCCCCAAGACTAACAAAAAGACAAAAATGACCTTAATCTTTTTTAGTAAGACAAACATGTCCTTATGAATTCAAAAAAAATCTAAAATCTAAAAATAAAATAAAAAAAATATTTTTAAAAAACAAATTAAAAGAAAAAAAATTAAAGAAATTAAAAAAAATAACAAAAAAGAGAACGATTATTTTTTTTAAAAAAAAAACTGAAAATTATAAATCTTAGTTTTTATTTTTTATTTGTACAACTTTTTGTTATTTTATAATTTTTTTTATAATTTTAATAATTTTATGAAATGTATTTTTGTCATTAAAAAAATATTAACTTTTTATGATAATTTGATGGAGAACTTGACAATTAAACATTTGTTTAAAAGGATATCTCTACTTTTTCTTTTTTAATAGTTATTTTAACTATTACTAAACGTGCAACTACTTTAGTGCGCTCGTGGACCACATTGGCTTATATTTAAAGACAACATGGGTCCAACCGTCATGAGGTTTCTTTTCTTTTATTTTTTTGAAAGGGTATTAAAAATGGCTTCTTAACACAATTCATTATACTGCACACGCAAAATAAAGTAAAGTTTATCCAAACTAATCCTTAATTACATTTTTCAAAAAAATAAAAAATAAAAAAAATACAATTATTATAACATAACTCTACGGTCTACCTTATCGAAACAATCATATTGAATGATTACGTCCCACACAGCCCTTAATTAATTGGCTTATTGATTTTCCTGCTAATTCTTGAATTTGCAATATTAAAGTATTGAGAGTCTACTCACATAAATATATATACATTGGGAGTCAAAGCTCTCATATCTCCCCTCAATTCCTCTTCACCTAACATTCACCTACCATTTTTGACTGCTTCGATTGAAACCCATTAATTTCTTCTCTCTTCCATTTTTTCTCTTCTTCTTCTTGTAATTTTCAGGATCCGTATGTCATCGCAGAGTTTCTGGTGTCATCCTCCTCTTCAAGAGACATTTTTGTTTTGGAGTGCTTTTAAATCAGATCAAACCCAACAGGAAAAAACGCCTTTAAAAGCTTCATCACACACTTCGTCGGTCTACTAAACCTCCGACAGCCTACATGCAGTAAGTGTTCAACTGCTCCAACCGACAAATCGATTTTCGAAAAAGAGGTAATAAACATTTCTGATTTGTTCTATCCCTGTTTTTCTTGATTGCCCGCTTGAAAAAGCTATTTTATTTCTAAGAAAAACTATCTAGCTAGTATGTTCTAGTGAAGTGAAATCATCTGATATAAAAAGTTTTTCTGCAGCAAAACCGATAGTCAAAGCCTCCAACCATATATTCAAGTTATTCAACAACCATGGCGTCCGCATCTCTAGCTTTTCCTTCCCTGCAACCAAAATATCAATCACCCAGAAGATTATCAAAGCCCTCCACGCGTCGGATCATAGTCCGTCCGATCTCTGCGTCGGTGTCTGAAACGCCATCTGTGTCGGCCCAGCCGTCGGTGGCGCCGCCTGAACCCACCAAGCTCCCGATCCGAAAAATCCCCGGAAACTATGGCATACCTTTTATCGGTCCAATCAACGATCGGCTTGACTACTTCTATAAGCAAGGCCGTGAAGAGTTCTTCAAATCACGCATCCAAAAGTACCAGTCAACGGTGTTCAGAGCCAACATGCCACCTGGTCCTTTCATAGCCTTCGACCCACGGGTGGTGGTTTTACTCGACGGCAAGAGCTTTCCCGTGCTCTTCGACGTCACGAAGGTCGAAAAGAAAAACCTTTTCACGGGGACTTACATGCCATCCACGGAGCTCACCGGGGGTTATCGTGTCCTTTCGTATCTCGACCCGTCGGAGCCGAGTCACGGCAAGCTCAAGCGCCTCTTGTTCTTCCTCCTCAAGTCCCGTCGCGACCACGTCATACCGGAGTTCCATTCCAGCTACACGAAGCTCTTCGAGGGCCTCGAGAACGAGCTCGCAACCAAAGGCAAAGCCGCTTTCGGAGACGCCAGTGATCAAGCCGCTTTTAACTTCCTGGCTTGTGCACTCTACGGCGCGAACCCGGCTGAGACCAAGCTGGGGCTCGACGGGCCAAGCCTGGTCAAAAAATGGGTCCTCTTCCAGCTGGCCCCTCTGTTCACTCTCGGCCTCCCTGTGGTTCTCGAGGAGCTCCTCATCCACACCTTCCGTCTCCCTTCATTTCTGGTCAAAGCCGATTACCAGAGGCTCTACGACTTCTTCTACGAGTGCTCTGGGTTCGTCCTAGATGAGGCCGAGAGATTAGGCGTCTCCAGAGACGAAGCTTGCCACAACCTGCTGTTTGCCACTTGCTTCAACTCCTTCGGAGGCATGAAGTTCTTCTTCCCCAATATGATCAAGCTCATCGGCCGAGCTGGGGTCAAGCTCCACACGCAGCTGGCGCAGGAGATCCGATCGGTCATCAGATCCAACGGCGGAAAAGTCACGATGGCCGCCGTGGAACAGATGCCTTTGATGAAGTCCGTCGTGTACGAATCGCTCCGGATAGAACCGCCGGTAGCACTCCAATACGGGAGAGCCAAGCAAGACCTCATCATCGAGAGCCACGACGCGGCTTTCAAAGTCAAGGAAGGCGAACTGATATTTGGGTATCAACCATTCGCCACCAAGGACCCCAAGATATTCGACAGAGCCGAAGAGTTCGTGCCGGATCGGTTCGTCGGAGAGGGTGAGAGATTGCTCAACCACGTGCTATGGTCCAATGGGCCTGAGACCGAGACTCCAACAGTCGGGAACAAACAGTGTGCTGGTAAGGACTTCGTGGTCTTGGTGTCGAGGCTTCTTGTCGTGGAATTGTTCCTCCGATACGACTCCTTCGAGATCGAGATCGGTACGTCGGCGTTGGGGGCCTCCATTTCCCTAACATCTCTCAAAAGAGCCACCTTCTGATCATTGCGACCAACTTTCCTGTAACTTGTTTTTCTTTCCTCATATCTGTGTACTTTTCTTTTTACTTTTATCCATCCAGAGTTTTTTCAACATACTACATGTCGTATTTGGATCTTGTAGTTGTAGAAGATGTTTTTTTTGTTGGACCCTCTTTGGTTTTTTCCTTTTTAAGGAATTATTGGTTAGTTGTATTTTTCCATACAGAAATCGAAAGGATCCAATTCTAGGAAACTCTAATGTACGTACGGTTCTAAGGTAACGAATTTAACTGACTATTCCGGCTGGGGAGAACAGGGGCCTTTGGACATCCCCTGGACTTGAACCAGAGATCATCATCGAAATGAATAGAAAAAAACGAAGAGATATTTAATTCTATCTCTGTTCGTTCCGTTTGAAGAAAGGAAGTATTCCAAAAAATCGATCTTTCTTTTAGCTGTCGGATACGAGATGAGCAAGTGATTGTCTTTTTTTATTTTATTCTTTTTTACAAGATAAGTTATTTTCTTTTTCTTTTCTTTTTGGTGACAAGAATTTTTCTTGATGCTGATTCTTGTATGTTTCTTGTAAATTTTTTGTTATTTTTTTTTTTTTTAAAAAAATTATTTATAGCATTTGTAGGACTCTCAATGATACACATATAAGTCCTACAGATTCAATAATTAATTTTAAAAAGAGATGTAAATGTCTCGTAGCCTTATTGCATAGAATGTGTATGTAATTATTAGATTCATTGCCAATATATATAGTTAACCAGCTTAATACTAGTATAATTTGTGCACGTAATGGTATTTCCAATTCTTTTGCTTTCATTTAAAAGCTTATTATGATTATTGTCATGGATAGGGGGATATGAATTTTTCTTTTTTAATTTAAAGTTTGTTAAATTTTTTTTTTTTTTTTTTTTTTTTACTAAATTGTTAAATTGTTGTGCCTAATGTCACATGCATTTTTTTTTTTAAAGGTATTACATGTTTTAAAGGGATAAATGTAAAATTAGTCTGTGTAATTTGCTTAAATTACAAATTGATTCATAGTGAATTCAAAAATTTCTGAAATATGTTAAAAAAAAAACAAATTAGTTTCTAGAGTCAAATTGCTCCTTTCCGTATCGTATTGTGTGTGTGTATATATATATAAGGTTAAATATATTTTAGCCCCTCAAACTACTACCATTTCTCCAAATGGCCCTTCAAACTACCAATTCTTAGATTTTTGGCCCCCCTAACTACAATTTTCTTACTTTTTGGCCTCATCCGTCTATTTATACCGTCAATTCTAACAGAAATTGGCCAAAAATCTGAAAATACCCTTCTCTTAACTGTGGGAATTTCAAAGTGTTGGAGGGGTATTTTCGGATTTCTATTTAGAATTAACGGCATAAATGGAGCTAGACATCTTAATTTTTTTTTTTTTTTTTTAAAAGCTGGTTCCCAAATGATGTGTTACGACTTCATATGATCTATCATTTTGAAAAATGTATCACAATTTTATGAGATTGTGACACATCATTTAAGAATCAACTTTTGAAAAAAATATTTAGAATATATATTGTGATTTTTTTTTTTTTTTTGAACAGTAAACTTCACCTTCATTACTTGATAAAAGTCCCAAAAGGGATTACACAAGATTACAAGAAACCAAAAGGTCTACATAAATACAACATAAGGTGTTAACACCGCCCTGAAGGCAGAAACACAGGCCGAAGGCCATGGCAGTGAGTAGAAATAAAGAATCTTTACCCACAAAGTCAGGGAAAACCCCGACTTAAAGGAGCTATCAATTACAACAGTCTAATATTATATGAACGTACAAATTGGACCTCACAATACAATGAAGCACAACCCAACTAAAGATAAGAGGCCTGGTCTAGCATAAAGCCACCTAAAAGCCCATACAATATTAGCCCATTGCAAAGATACACTGTGAAAAGACAAAGAATATACAATCCAAAACAAAAAACTCCATTGCCATCGCTGGAAAGGGCCAGTCACTGCCTGAGTCGGCGCGTGCTACACACGCGCCATATCCCGAGACTCCAGCAACACCCAACCACCACGGACCACCACCAAACAGCCACAAGGAAGGTCGGAGGAGTGAAGCACAGTCCTCACGCGCCAAACCAGGAACCAAGTTCCCAGTGCGTGCAGGCCACGCGCCGGTCAGGGAATAACGACGCGACCTCCGTTTGTGATAATCGGATCGGAAGACGACGGCGGAAGCGGCTGTGGAGCGCGTGACAGGATAACACCGGTGGAAACGCACAGATCTGGCACTCAAAATAAAACAGAAAAAACACAGCCAGAGAAAACGAAAACCACCGAGGACTCAAGAAAACAACCAGAACCAAACCAACAACACACAGGAAATTTCATGCCGGAAAACAGAAAAGAAAAACCAAAAGAAAGCAGAAAAAAAAAAAAAAAAAAAAAAAAAAAAAAAAAAAAAACTTCCCAACCCCGAAGAGTCGAAAGAACAACAACACCACCGAAACCAAGTTCGGGGGAACTAAACTCCCTACCCTAATGGTAGGGAGAAAAATCAACTCCACTGGTGAAGCCAGGGAGGGACAAAAACCTCCAAAGCAAGAGCTTAAAGGACAAAGACCGGGAGGAAGGAGGCGAAAAGTTTCCCTCTCCCGACAAACACGACTCTAACAGTAGCTCTCTCTCTCTATAAAGTTAAGAGCTTCTCTCTCTTTATTAAAGAATATATATTGTGAATTGATTTGTGGAGAATGTTGGAAGCTTTTAGCCCCACAACGACGACCGAGGATAAAATAAAAACACGTGACAGACAACAAAATAAAATATTAGTAAAGAATGAATCATGACTCGGTGGCAAGTTTTATGGCGGAATAAATAATCATGAGATGGCAGACTGGCAGTAACAGTCCCTTCGTGCACTCGTGTAAAGGTAGAATCCTCCCCCATGCGCACCCAAATTTACCCAATATAAAATCTAACGATTTGAGGTACGAAGTTCCAGCACGTGCTGAATGAAAAAAAGGGTCGGTGATGGGACCCAGAGTGGAGCAAATCAAAGTGTGGTTACTTTCATTCATGATCTAAAAGAGTGGGACAATGATGTGGCATAATCGACCGTAGTAAAAAGAAATTATTTTCATCTTATCTTCTCTTCTCTTCTCTTCTCTTCTCATGTCCCTTTCTTTCTTTATACGTATATATTATTAGTGGGGAAGGACCCCTCTTTGCTCCCTTTTTTTTTTCGACGATAGTGACTATGTTTGTTAACGTTTTTTTGGAGGAATTTTTTTTTTTTTTTTTTTAAATGTGAAATTAATTTTAAATACTTTTAAGAGTATTTTGTGTTTTAGTTTGTTAATATTTATGTTTTGAAAACAGAAAATAAAATAGGAAAAAAAAATTAAACATATAAAGCAGGTTTTTCTTCAAAATAAGTACTTCAGCATTATCACATTGCATAACACATTAGTACCAACACTAATTCTAAATTCCTCACTTAACTCTTGAATTGCTCAAGAACTAGATCATTGGAAAACCTATAAAATTTATAATAATATCAACCCATAAGATTATCTTAGGGTTAGATTAGACTCGACCTTCAAAGATTGACTCCAAATCTAGATAAACTTGAATTTTTGGATTACCTCAAGCCAATCGGTGAAAATGTAGATATTATTTCGTGGATCACGTTTCTGGAGTCAGATTGGAGATTGTAAGCTTCAATCTACTAGGATCTAATGTTTTGGGGTCAAAACTTTAAGAAAATGGGAGAAAATGGCATGAGAGAGGAAGAGTGGGCGAGAAAATGAGCTGAAATCTCGCTCAACCAATTTCAATAGAGGCTTGTCCAGACACATAAGTGACATGTCCGAACATGTGCACGAGTTGTCACATATACGAACTTTCTGTAAAGCCAGTCCGGATACGAGTTTGATCCGTTCGGACACGCGTGAGAGCTGGAACTCATTGACTAACCCGTCCGGACACAGTCGTCTGGACACGCTTCTTGGTCCGTCTAGACGCGTTGTACATAAACTTCTCTCTGGATGTTTCTAAGTGTTTTTCCTCTATTTTTTCTAATTTTTCACTTAATTAGTCTAATTCATGTTTTTAATGCCTAATTAATTTTTTGGACATTACACTCACAATGGCTGCCAAGAATTATTTATGGCCGCCATGAACTTTTGATAGCCTCATGTTGGGCTCCAATAACTTTTGGCATCTATAGTGGCCTCCAAGAAAATCCAGTAGCTCCACTGTGGCTGTCATGAACTTCTAATGACCCGCAATAGTTGTTATGAACTTTTAGGGGCCTTGCAGTGGCCTCCAAAAACTTTTGGCGGCCTCAGGTTGTAATAAGGAACGTTTGGCAGCCCATGATGGCCGCAAGGAATGTCCACTGACCTTGTGGTGACTGCTCAATCTATCTAGCGGCCCTATGCTCATCGCACAAAATGTTTGGTGACCTCGCCGTGGCCACTTGTTATGTCCAGTGGCCTTGTGGTGGACCCTAGGATTGTCTAGCGCAGACACGACGACGGCAACCTTCTTCATGGAGTGTAATTATAATAATTTTTCTCTATATTTATTTATTTTTAATCTTATTTTCAGAAACACTATTCAGTTTTTTTATTTTAAAAAACATTTCTCTAAATTTTATAAAACGAATTTATACTCTGCTGTTAAATTTTTTTGTTTCCAGTAGTTTTTGTTTTGTCTATTTTCAAAAAAATATAAAAAAAAAAATTAACAAACAAATCAAACAAAAATACACTTCTAAAACCCAAAATCAATTTTCATCTTTTGTAATATCAGTACACTTTTTTTTAAATGAAAAGCAAAAATATCTCCAAAGCACATTAATAAATAGAGCTCTTTCTTTGTCAACCTCACCCACTGCACTTTTTTCAAAGTGTCCTATATCAAATTATCTTTCAATTTTTTTAAACTTCACCAAACGACCCAAAGACTAAGATCCCTTACGATTGGGAATCCCATCCAATTCTCTCTATCAGCTATAATTGGGTAGAAGGATGTGAAGAAAGCCCATTGCCAAGAGTCCTGTCCCACATGAAGCTGCAATTCCACTACCCCTCCTGTTTGATTGGATTAAATATTGTTTAGTGGTACCTTATTTGTTTGAGATATAATTTTTGTCACTTTAAGACGCAATTTTTATTTATTTTTTATGATTTTTGTTGGAAAAATGGTTGTAATAGACATTTGGAGGGCCAAGCCTCTTGTCACTCGTACAATTGGGCTAAACAATTGACCCACTACAACATAATGGACTACTGTGGCCGAATTGATTACTGAAATAACCCACAACCAGATAGCCAACAACCCACTAACTAGAAAATATTAGAATACCAACCGATCAACAAATAAACAAACTAAATTTTTGAAGTTTTTGAAGGGTTACTTGAACTTGATTTTGCACAGATTTTTTTTCTGCCTACATGTAATGAACAGTTGTTCAGAATATTATTGAATATTCTTATGAAATGCAAATTATATCTACCCAATTTTATGACTTGATATACAAAACATTAAAAAAAAATGATGATAAAATATATGTTAATTCAAAAAATATCATAAAATAGATAATTTTCAATAAAATGAAATAGCAGAAAAGAAACATGCAATATGTTGTCAACCACAATTTTTTTTTTTTTTTAATAGTACAGTAACACTTTTATAACTCAATCAGAGAAATGGAGCGGATTGGTCTAACAAAACAATATCACAGATACATTTAAGAATTTATTCCATCCAAACTTGATCTATAAACTGTCTAACAGTAGCCTAAGCTAAGCCATAGGCTGCATTATTAGCGATTCTAGTAACATGATGAATCTGCCAATTAAAAAGAGAATTTAACTTGATATGAGTGTCATCCACTAGTTGACCAAATCTACTCTAGTTGTATACATTAGAACTCACAGCTTTAACCACTTGGAGCGCATCACTTTCTAAAATAATATTATGTAGACCTAATTCTTTGTAGAAGAAAGAGACATGTAAAGCTTTTGTGGCTATCAATTCTAAGTGTCCTAATCTTGTCATACTCTTGGCTCTATGCACATATCCCTCATGACCCCGCACCACAATACAAATTCCCAGACGCCCATTGAACTTCTCTATAGCGGCATCCCAATTTACCTGATCAAATAACTTGGGTTGAATTCCATTTATGTTCGCTGTTGGTGGTACAATCTTTGGCAACTTTGCTTTTTTGTACTCCTCAGCGGATGTAATCACATCCCTTAGCAATAGAGTTCAGATGAAGGAATTCACACCATAGACCACTGTATTTTTTCGGAACCAAATCTTCCTTGCTATCCCCACAAACAACACAAATTCATCCCTATCACATTTCTATCATAATCTCAACCAATTGTAAGAAATCAGATCCGCTAACAAGTACTTTTCTGAAACTTTATCCCGCTCACCCCCCAAACATCTAGACATCCATTGCTGATAGTCTCTTCTCAAGCTATGCTTCCAAAATTGTGACTCCAAGATAGTACTTCGCCATTATAATTTTTGAAGCGATATTGTCTGTATTTTGCATCAAACACCAACATTGCTTAGCCAAAAGTGTTTTATATCGAAACAAATGAGATCCTTGAAGCCCATACCTCCACATACTTTTGAAACTTCCAATTTTTTCTAACTCATCCAATGTACTTTAGATCCATTATCTCTTTATGCCCCCACCAGAATCTTTGCATCATAGAATAGATGTCCTTACACAGAGCTTTTGGTAATAAGAATACACTCATTCTGTATGTTGAAATTGCTTGGATCATTGCCTTCAACAACAATTTACTTCCCCGCTAGAGATAAAAATTTCAGCTTCTAGGCTTGCAGATGTTTCCACATCCTATCCTTTATGCTTTTAAAATCTCAAGTTCTTGACATTTTGACGAGGTCCGACAGACCCAAATACTTATCGAATATTTGTGTAACCGGAATACCTGAAAGCTTTAAAATTTTCTCAACCACAAGTAATTGATGAGGATCAATATATATATATATATATATATATATATATATATTGGGGAATCTATAGAATTGATCATAAACTAAGATATATTTTACTTCAAAGGGTAATAAGATTTTGTGTAAAATAGGTTTATCCGTAAGATTTAAATCATTGCCCAAAGAAATCAATAGTGGACCGTTTAAAAAACTGATAAGATGATAGATATTCATTTATTTAAATGAATATTGCCATGGAATCATGGATCCTTGTCCCATCCAAGAGATCTACTATTTTTCAATCTCTCATTCATCTACTTTTAAATCAATTGTTGAGTTTGTATAGGACCTAACTAGTTACTTGAGCATACCACCTTTAGCATTTAAGGTCTGCCCAGCTCACTACCAAAAAAAAAAAAAAAAAAAAAAAAAACATTATTTAGTGCTGTTTGGGTTAGTGTCGCTTGTATAAAACGACACTAAATAGCGTCGAAATTAAAAAATTTGAATTTAATTAGTGCCATTTGAACAGTAGACGACGTTAAATTTAGTGTTGTTTACTGTTCAAACAACACTAAAATCCTTCTTTCTCAAAAAAAAAAAAAAACACTAAAATCCTTCATATTTTTTAGTGTGCGAGTCTCGATTTGTTAATAAATAATATATTATATATCTTTCAAAAAAACTACCATATATAAATATATGTAAGCATAAATTAAGTAACAAATAAAGCCCATCAATAAGCACTCAAGTACTGCTTGGGGATTTTGTTGTATATTTTTTATTTTTGTTGCTGACTTTGGAAATGCACAGACTCAGTTGGAGAGACCCGTATCCTGCTCTACTTTTCATTTTCAATTCTTTGTGTTTCTTAATTACGCTATGTATCAAAGGCTGGCCTGTTTTACCTGGGTGGAAGTAATGTAATATTGTTGGCTCTTTGTGACTAAATCTTCTATCCAAACCTTAGCATAGACAGAAATGAACATGGCCAGCAGTAGAAGTCATTCTGTTTACACGTTCACAGTCCAACAAGAAGTAATTGGCGAGAAGAGGTAGTATTTCTTGCATCAGTTCAAGATTTGTAATGATTTAATTTTGAAAATTTGAAAACCATGGACAGAGTGAACCCTGGGAAACTAGTCCTTAGCTTGTGGATTCGGCAGGATCAGAGAAAGTGGAGAAATGACACTTTTATTATCTTTCTAATGGACTACTTTAACAGGCTCTGGTTCCTTCATTGTAACATATATTAATTTACAAAATTCACCAACTTTTTTAGTTCTGAAAAAGTTGAAATCATTCCAAAGAAATGCAACTTTTTCTAATTATCGACATGAACTTAGCTTTGGGTTCTGGAGGACATTCTTTGGTTGAATTTTATGATCATTGTTGTGTTTGTGGAAATGGATACTGGGGACAGGGCAAAGCATATCAAGTCATCACCATGAGTTAACTGCAATGATGATAAACGTGCTAAGAAGCACGGAGTTGTTTATCCAAATAAATATGAATCACGCGAGAGAATTTTAAACAAGGTTAGAAGGATAAAATTGTGAAACTCTTAATATGACCTACTGACAATTTTCATATTACAACAGGAGTCGGAAGAGCTTGTGCCTAATATTGAAGAGGTAAGTGATAATTTTTCACAATTAAGTTCGTGAAATAGGGGCTTATAAGCATCATTTCAGTGAGCTTTGGATGCCTATTTGAAGTATTCTCATAAAAAAGAAAAAAAAAAAGGGTTCTAAAAAGCATTGGAGGCAAGGTTGTAATTTTGGTGAATTTTTTTTTTGGGGGGGGGTGGGGGAGTAAAATGTAGTTTTCCCTTGTCATATATAATCTAGAATTTAAAGAAAAACAACGGAATAATAAAATAGACGAAGAATTTTATGTGATTCGGTTTATGACTTGCGCTTACAGGATAAAGTTTAAAGAGATTCCTTGACAATTTTACAATAGATGAAACTCTTATTTATAAGAGTATTAAGGTAGATAAGTATGTTAATCAATCACATTTGATCTGTTTATAGGGGATTACAATCAATTACAACAAATCTCCAAAGATCGGGGTCGCCTGATGTGATGCCCGACACCGGAAGATGGGGATGGCTGTAATTCAAGTTTCTATGAATACTGCCTACATATGTATGAGTTTAATAGAAGATTAAACATAATGCTGGTGGATTTGAGTTTCTATTAAACATGTCTCACGCCTTGCAAGTAGGCATAATTGTGAGTCATATAACGTATACGAGACTCGCCAATTTTACTGGTTTAGGGTTCCTAAAATCAAGAACCTGGCATGGAAAAAGGATTTAACCAAATGGGAGACATAGAGCAGCAGAAAGGACATTTTTTGTGAAATTGAAAATAAGCATTAATTGAGCCAAAAACCAACTAAAAGGTTACATTTACCCCTCTTTTTTTTCTAGGTATACTGGAAATCATGCCTTTGAAAGTGTACAAACAAGTATGGGTATGCAAAACCCGCAATTCCCGCCCCGACCCGTCATGCAGCACCCGCCCCACCCCGTCCCGTAGAGGACCGGGTTTTTAGGTTTTTTTGCGAGTTAGGGTCTTAATTTGAGAAATTAATGTGGAGCGGAGCGGGTTGCGGGTTTATCCTTTTAAAAAATGCGGGTTCCCGCCCCGCCCCGCACAGAGGAGAAAAAAAAAAAAAAAAAAATTATTATGTTTCTTAGAATTTTATCTTATAATTAATAGGGCTTTTAGTTTAGTTTACAAGGCTAATTCCATGGAATATGTTCTTGTATAGAAATATGAACGATTGAAAGATATGTGTCAACATGTTGAAGGACTAAATTTAAGGAGCTTTGAAATTATAATTTTTTTCTTTAATGAAACAGAGTGGATTCCTTAAAAATCAGACTTTGCATTCATAAGATTATGTGAAAAAATAATATGAATTTAATTTTTTTTATTAAAAAAATCAGTATTTTTTCAATTTTTTATTTTTTACAAAGTAAAATCAAAATTACGTAAATGCCACTCAAAATACCAGCCCGCCCTGCACGGGCTGTCTTTATTTAGTGCGATTTGCGGGTTGGAAATTTTCAACCCGCATAGGTGCGGGGCGGGGCCAAAAGAGGCGAAAAACCGCTGCATGATTTCCAGTTCTGAGGACCCAATGGCTCGAAAGTATACAATAATGCAAACAAACAAGGCCAACCCAACCCATCAAGCTGGTTGAGTTAGAAAACCTAAGGCCTCATAGTTTTAATGGGCCCCAACAATGGGCTTAAATCTGGTCTTGTCTACTCTAAATCGACCCATGCATCGCCAGTGGACAAGAAAAAAAGCAATCAGATTCCTCGGAGACGGACACCACAAATGCAACAGATAAATGTGGTTTCATGCACTATTCAGAATCGTGAAAAAAATGGTTTTCTATTATCACATTAATATATATATATATATATATATATATATATATATAGGCTAACTTAGAGCCTATCACAAAAAGATTTTTATTCTCTAGAGAATAAAAATCTTGTAGATCACTCGAGGAAATAGTCACACTATTGTAATCATAAATTTTCGGGTTAAATATCCCAGAGGTACCTGAGTTTTACGTGTTTTTAAATTTAGTACCTCAGTTTTATTTCGTATTACAGGTAGTACCTGAATTTGGATGAAAAAAGCTCTAGGTAGTACCTGTCAGATTTCTCGTCCAAATTTCAACTTTTCGCCACGTGTCAACCGCTGAGGTTGACACATGGCACCAAAAAAAAAAATTAAAAATTAAAAATTAAAAAATTAAAAAAATGATTAAAATTAAAAAAAATAATAATAATAAAAAAAAGAAAAAAAAAAAAGAAGAGGGGTGGCTGGGCCACCTCCTTGGCCAAAATGGGGGTGGCCCCTTGGCCGGTCTGGGGTGGCCGAACCACCACCCACAGTTGAAAAAAAAAAAAAAAATTTGAAGGGTTTTGGCCCTAGGGGGTGGCTGAACGACCGGTCTGGGGGTGGCCGAACCACCCTCGTGGACCCTTCAAATTTTTATTTATTTATTTTTTTTTTTCAACTGTGGGGTGGCCGAACCACCCCCTATGGGGTGGTTCGGCCACCCCAGACCGGCCAGACCGGCCAAGGCCACCCCCATTTTGGCCAAGGAGGTGGCCCAGCCACCCCTCTTTTTTTTCTTTTTTATTTTTCTTTTTTTTTTTCATTTTTTTAATTTTAAACATTTTTTTAATTTTTTTTTATGTGTTGCCACGTGTCAACTTCCGCGGTTGACACGTGGCGAGAAGTTGAAATTCCCACGAGAAATCTGACAGGTACTACCTAGGGTTTTTTTCTTTCAAATTCAGGTACTACTTGTGATACGAAATGAAACTGAGCTACTAAATTTAAAAACACGTAAAACTCAGGTACCTCTGGGGTATTTAACC
Source organism: Alnus glutinosa (assembly GCF_958979055.1). Taxonomy (NCBI): domain Eukaryota; kingdom Viridiplantae; phylum Streptophyta; class Magnoliopsida; order Fagales; family Betulaceae; genus Alnus; species Alnus glutinosa. The sequence goes on from NC_084895.1 coordinate 11,430,562, forward strand.
CTAAATTCTCAGATTATTAAACATTATCAGCATAGTTGTAGTAATAGTAGAATAAATGACTTATGTTGGTACACTACAAGTGATAGGCTTTTGGCTTGGGGATTTACTGGTGATACTCGGTGTGTATTTTGTAGGCATGGGATAGAAAATCGGAATCATCTGTTCTTTCAAGCAGTTTCAATTCCCGAGTTTGGCAGAATTGTATGCACAGATGCAACATTGCTGCTCCTGATTTTGATTGGACTAGCGTGATTGCTGTAGGGTGTGTGTAGTGGAAAACTAAGAGATTGGGGAGTCTTATGCAGGCTTGCTTTGAGTTCTGTTGTGTACCATTTATGGAGAGCTAGAAATGAGATTAGGCACCAAGGGAGACCAAAGACTGAGGAGCAGTTGCTGAGGTCGATTTATTAGGAAATCCGATTCCGTATCTCAGGAAAAGGCAGATTCCCGAAGACTAAGGAAAACATTGCTCTTTGCTTAAACTGGAATATTCCTTTTGCTGTTCTGGTTTTTATTTTTTTTGCAGTTCTATGTTTGTTGGTTGTGAGCTTTGTCTGCTCTGGTTGCGTATTTAGGTTTTGTTGAGAAGCTTTTCCTTAAGGCGTTGCTTGTTAGTTCTAATAAAATTTCACTTATTCATAAAAAAAAAAAAAAAAAAACTTAATGTTGGTACAATTTTCGGTATGGTGTGAACTACACGTCTTCAATGTTCTTCATGCTTTCCAAGAAAACAACTAAAATCAAGAGACCCCTTGCTTCGATGCATAAATTATAATTAGCTTTTGTGAGAAAATAATGCTCAATGCACAAGAATTCAGTATGAGTTTATATCGGGGGTATCACCTATTTATAGTAAAGCTTGAATTAGGTTTCTTACTCTTTTTTTATTTTTATTTAGGAGTGTTGTCAAAGTTCTACTTGGACTTTGATCCCTTATTAGATATATGATCTGATATCGAAAAATTCGGGATCAGATTGGACTAGAAGTTCTATCCCGATTCTATCGGGAATAGGACTGCTGATCAAATTAGACTTGGACTAGGAGTCTCATCCCGATTCTCCCGGGGATAGGACTGCTGATCGGATTATGACTCCTACTTCAATTCAACTTGAAGTAGAGTCCTAATCCGGATTTCCTAGGATAACTAATACCTGATTTTCAGGGACAAGCTTGTCCCGAGCCTTGGCTGTTTGAGTTGATTCTCTGTCCCGAGTTGTCTACATTCCCGAGACCCAATCTGGATTTACCTCCTATCACGTATTATCGAGAGTAGCTGCTTAGTATCTCACTTTCGGGGAGTACTGTTGTCTTGACTGCTTAATAATGTCTATCTCCTGGGATAGGACTTCTCGGGAGTCCTGTCATCTCCTCCTTGGGCCGGTACTGACTTGAAAGCCTATAATTCTTTTGATGAGCTGGTTTTAATGAAATTATTCCCAACAATTTATCAATTAGAAATGACAAGTAGCCGTTTTATTTAAGTAAAGTACTCTTATGTTGAGAGTCGGTAGGAGTTTAGATAATAATTATCTTTCTATAATAGTTATTTACGTCATTAGGGTCATTCGTATTATTTAAATGATTGTAACATATTGAGATTTGTGTATAAACCTAAAATATAATAAAAGCAGAATAATAGTGGAAGCAAAAGAGATAAGAGAGAGAAAGAGATAGAGATAATTTACGTGGTTCAGTGTATGACTTGCATTCACGGGGTAAAAGCTCAAAGGGGTACATTGTTTACAATCCATAAGTCCCTATTTATAGTTAAATAAGTTGAACTATATAAGTAAGCCTAAATTAACTTATATTAAGAAATGCAAATTAACCTAGACTAGAAAATATAAATCAATAATATTATATTCAGAATATATTATAACATCCCCTCAAACTTAAAGTGAAAAATTCTGGAAGCTTGAGTTTGAAAATAGAAAACAAATGCTGGTGGTGAAGACTGACGGATGCTATCGGAGGAGACAAGAGACTAGCGAGCAGCAGGTAACGGCCAGTGATGAAAACTGACGAACGTTGACTTGAGCTTGAAATTGAAAAATGAATGACCCACTTCTTTCTTTCTTTCTTTTAAATTAAATGATGAAATAAAAGAGGTGTATTATTATATTTTTCCATTGAAGGTCAGGAAGTAGCCATATATATATATGGAGATGATACACTCACAACCCTCACCCAATTCCCACACAACTCCCACTCACATGTGTGTGGGTCCCATGCACGTGGGTCCCACACACATGTGAGTGAGGGTTGTGTGAGAGTTGGGTAGGGGTTGTAAGGCAAGCATTTATATATATATATATATATATATATATATATATATATATATATATATATATATCGGTTTTCTGTGTTTGTTACTAGTTAATTCTCATAAAGTGGTATCGGAGCTAAGTTTACCCGGCCCCCACCATAAAGTCAGTCATGGACTCGTGTCTGTCTGTCAAAATCTCCTTGAGTCGCAGTCGGAGAAATTCATCGAGTAGAAAAGGGAGTGTTTTCGGGCAGCATTTGACAGCATTTTAATTAGCACAACGCCCTCGGTACGTAGCCAGAAACGGTGCTATATATCATCCTTACAAATAATCACATCCCCAGCAAGTCACCGCCAAAGCATAAACCCAAATCTCCCTGCGCCGCGTCAATCTCTGCACGGTTCAAACGCACCATCCAGCACCACCCCATCTCGGGCAAGATCGTGTAACATCAAAATGAGAAGAAAAAGAGGCTTTTAGTTGTTTGGTTAAGGAGGAAAACAAAGTTGGTCAAAAGAGAAGGTTGTTTTTTTAAAGGGCCAAGTGGCAGGTTTTGTAAAAAATAGAGAGAGAGAAAAAAAAAGACAAAAAAAAGAAGGAAAAAGTAGTCGTGTATCCCTTTAAAGTTTTAACTATTGTACCCGATTAGGATCAACGTGCTCTTTAAATTATTAATTTTGTCAATATTTTCTTTAAATTACTAAACAATGTTAATGTCCATCAATGACAAAAATATTATTCATAAAATTATATAAAAATAAAACAAAAACAAAAATTATTATTATTTTTTTTAAAAAAAAGGAAAAAAATAAAATAAAAAACAAGGTTTTTTCATTTTTTTTAATACATATTTTGTTTTATATAAATTTCAGTTTGGGCCACCCCTTGGATTTTCACTTTTCTTTCTTCCTTTTTTTTTTTTTTCAAATCTTTCAAAAAAAAAAAAATTTGCAATTGTTTTTTTGTTTTAAAAAAAAAAAAAGCAAAATTAGTCCTTATGGTTTACCTGATTTTTAATTAGCTTCCTATGGTATCAAAATGAGCTCAGAGAGTCAGAGGTCTCTGGGATATGCAAAAAAAAAAAAAAAAAAAAAAAAAAAAAAAAAAAAAACAAATTACTCACTGCAGTCAAATTCCGTCAAATACTTAATGGATTCTGTTAGTGTGTCACATCAGATAAAATGACAACACGTGTCATTCTTAATAAAAATAATATAAATATAAATATAAAATATATAAAACTAAAAAAATTAAAGAAATTAAAAGCTTAAAAATTATTATTTTAATTTTTTAAAAATAGAAATAGGAAAAAAAAAAAGAAGAAGAAAGAAGAAGAAGAAGAAGAAGAAGAAGAAGACTAAAAAATTAAAGAAATTAAAAGCTTAAAAATTATTATTTTAATTTTTTAAAAATAGAAATAGGAAAGAAAAAAGAAGAAGAAGAAGAAGAAGAAGAAGAAGAAGAAAAAAGGGGGCACCCCTTGGGCTGACGAGTCCATACAAATATAATAACAATAATTTCTAATAACCGGCCACTTGGTAAGAGTTCATACAAACCTCAACTAAAATATGCTTCGATGAATAACCAAAACTCCAATAAGACTCATTGAATGGAATGAGTTCAATTCGGCAAGGCTAGAAACAGAAAGTGAATAAATTACACCATTTGACCATTTGGCCAAAAAGAAAAGGGTGTTAGCAATTGCAATTAGCTAGAGATCACTTATTTGTATACACTTATATATATTTGGTGTGATATTCATGCATATTGGATAAATCTCATATACATGGGTTCTACATCAAATGTAAATGTGTGTACAAAATATGTACAAATATCATTTGCCTTACAAAACGAGTGGCGAGGACTGTCCAAACTTGTCTGAAGCTATGCAAAATTCATAAACAGTAAATAGCAGAGACTCAAAGAGAACGATTTTGATCCATCCAGAAGGAATTGGTCCTTCCTGACCCAAACATAGTATTTTGGATTGGGGACATCTTTTACCATCAGCATCAGGTAAAAAACTTGGTGGGCAGGGGTTTGTCCCATCCACAATGCCCATAACATTGTGACTCTTCAAAATTGGAACAATCTGGGAGAGCCGTTGCATGTAAGTGGTTTCAGTCAATTTGATAATATGGGGATAGTCTGGCGGTGCGAAAGAGAGAGCAGAGTTCGTGGAAGAAGATGAGGTCGGCCATTAGATAGTGGAAACTGGAAAGCATAGAACAAGTGATAGCTTAATTAGGCCATCTCTGATACCATGTTAAGTTTCAAATGACTTTGTAATTTATCTCAACGAATTATACAACACCGTCCATCAACTTATATACAAAAAGAGGTTTCTAACGGTTACACATGAATATACATAGGTTACACAAGAATTTATCAAATAGTTATTGTTCACGGCTTCACGCATCACTGTTCACACAACTGACACAAGATAAGGCTTCAGAGAGAGGGAACGTACGTCTTTGTGGGCGTTATTGCTTTGTCTCTTTACTTTCTACAGAAGTAACGCTTGGCAAGTTTATTGTTGTTCCACAATATTCTGTGAGGCTATTGTTGAGTTTGCATTGACTGGTTGCTAAGTTGTAGCATTTGTATACAAATGCTATTTAATGGTGTGGAGAGAGATTTACTAACACTACCCTCAACCCAATAATTCTCGAGATGTGATATATTGTTACTTCAAGACACAATTTTTGATCATTTTTGTCAACGTAACAACTTTTACTTTTAACCTCTTTTTTTTTAAAAAAAAAAAAAAAAAAAACTAAAGCTAGCTGGGGACTATCTTGCCACATGAGCAAGATGGTCAAAAATTGTGTCTTAATGTGACAAAATATCATATCTCATAATTCTGTCCACGAATTTTGTATTGGCCATCTTACTCAAACCAGCAGTAGATTGATATATTGTGTCATTGAAAGATATCATCAATGACTAGACATTTGGGAATGATTTTACAAGAATTACAGTGGAAATCAACACAATAATCTTCCAACAATTGCTTCCACAATTCGGTCAACAAGAGAGAAATCCAACCAAAACTAAACTCCAAAATCACAACCACATAAATTCCGCTTACGGTCATGAAAGAGAGAGAGAGAGAGAGAGAGTACCTTGGTGGGATAGGTAAAGGCGTGGTCTGCGTGGATATGAGAAGATCGAGAAAGAGAGGGGGAGCGGCATAGGGTTAGAACCTAGACGTGAGAGAGAGAGAGAGAGAGTCACTAAGAGCGGCTGCGTTTAGAAGCTTAAGGATGGTTGAGTTAGACGAAAGAGAGAATAAGGCGTTTAGGTTCTGTTAAACGAGTGGCTGAATTTTTTTTTTTAAAGATATAGGTTGACGGGTCAACCCATAAATCAAGCGAGTTGACCCGTTTAACGCATTAATAAACGGGTCAACCCGTTTATTACTCAAATCCATTTTAACATAGACAGGTCCGTAGGTCATTCACATTAAGCTATTTTATGTTATTCTTTTTGGGTCTATTTTTATTATTGATGGGGCAGGAGGATGATTATTAATACTTAATTATCTATTAACTCATATAATATGTGCAAAGTCAAACTCATTACATATCATGTTTTTACCTCTCTTTTTTATTTTATTTATTTATTATTGTTTAGAAAGATATTTCATTTCAACTTTAACTGTATAGGCTGTAGCCAACATAATCGTAAAGCCCATGAAGGGATTTTTATTTTTATTTTTTTAGTTGCCCGTGAAGGAAACTTTTGATAAGAAAAGAAAAGAATAAACATTTTCATTAGTCACAAATTTAACGTTGACCGTAAATTGACTGATGCATTGCAATCGTAAACAAAAACCGTAAATTGACTAGTTCAACATACTTGAAGGGGTGGAAAAAAAACGAAAAGAAAAGAAAAGAAGGAGTGTTTGGTAAATTACTTGTAGGTTTTTTTTTTTTCAAAATAATAATAATAATAAAAGTGATTGATGTGATATTAAATTAGAAATGACAAAACAGACATCCGACACAAACCGCGACCCGTTTAAGTTAGACCCAAACATGATTCGTTTATATTAAAGGGCCAGAGCTCCAGACACGACACGACGTTGTAATTTTACAGGTCACTCGACACAACCCGTAAAATCCGTCTAGCATAATGGATTGAATCGGTTCGACACAACTCGTTTAGCTTAAAAGTGCCTTTTTTTTTAGTGTTTAAACGAAATAATATATATATATATATATATATATATATATATATATATATATATATATATATATATATATATATATATTTTGGCATAATGGAAGAAAGTGAAAGATGAAATGTGTCTCCATGTCCATTGCTATGTTAGTGGCCCTAATCCTTTGCTAGACCTGGCAGCAGAGTTTAATACCACATATTCTCAAAGATGAATGTATGGCTATCATCTATCCAACAATTATGTTTTATGATAAAATTCTCCTTTCCACATAGAAGGAGAATGCAAACTTTTCCTCATTGCTTCAGCAGTTCAACTCATCCATTAATTACAAAGCATTTATACTAATAACACCATTGAGACTTGACAAGCCATTTTTCGAAACAAATTAAAATGCTATAAAAATAGAAATCAACTATTAACATACTGATGCGACATTGGCGGAAGAGAGAGAGAGAGAGCGGTAGAGAGACGGGGAAGAGCGTTGCGATGTCGGCAGTCAACAGCGAGCACTGAGTAGAGAGCAGAGACTAGAGAGACCGAGAGAGAGAGAGCGTCGACTCGAGCGGGTCCAGGCATCCAGCGGGACTGCAAGAGAATAAGACCCAAATCTGCTAATTTCGTGTCGTGTTCACGACGAATTATCGGGTCGTGTCAAAATTGCCTGCCCTATATAAAATAGAAAGAAGTTTTGATTTTTTTTTTTAAGAAAAAATAAAAAATGTGGTTAAAAAATAATTAATGTGATATAAAAAATAAAAAAATTATTAAAAGGTAATTGATGTGATAAAAAAAAAATATAATATTTTGAAATTGGCAAAGGGAAGGGGAAGGTGGTTTCCAAACATGGTCAAGTTTTCTTCAAATTGGTCAAGTTTTCTTCAAATTGAATTGGTTTTATAGTAAGCAAGTGCAAAGGCATTGATCAACCTTCTCTCTCTCACACAAACATGGTGTCTCTGCCTCCGTTGGTGTAGAGCTTGAAGGATCTATGCTTGTGGAGGACGTCCTCAATGCTTTTTGGTGGAGATCTCTAAGAATAGCCATTCAACTATCTCACAGTATTTAGGTAGCAATCCAATTCAACATTTAAATCAGTTATTGTTTAGAAAAAAAATAAAAAATCTAAGAATTGGTTTGGATACTGCGTCAATATTGTGAGATAAATGTTGGGGAAAAATATTGACCTTCTCGGGCGTAGGGCCCAACCCGAGAAGTAGGCCCACTCTGATCCACCCAGGCCCGTTAAGGCCTCTTGAGCCCAAGCTGTCACAACTGGCCCGTATAGGCGACCCAAATGCTAGTTGATATCCACATCTGCATATATCTTAGCAATACCCGGAATCTAAGGGACACGACGCCCGTCATGAAACATGATGGTGCCTCCGAGGTAAGCGGAACCCGAAATATCCGTTCATCCGGGGCCACGCCTCCTCCAACCGCCTCATGCACGAACTAAAAGGCTAATTGAATTGCTCCTCAACCTCTATAAATACTAGAACCACTTCAGATGTTAAGGTACATGCTAATCAGTCTTTTAGCATTATTCTGCGCATTTATTCTCAGAACCATACACTTACTTAAGCATCGGAGCGGGGTTGTCGGAACCCCCCGACGCAGCTTTCTTTTGCAGGATCGTTTACATAGCTTATCCCAGCTTATCCCTGATCGACACGTCACCAACCGGAAACTGTATCAACAATAAATATGGTTTCTAACATTTCTCTATATTTTACGTTTTATATTTTCATTTTTCTTTTTATATTAAAGGACACGTGTCACAATATTATTGGTGATGACATGACGTAGTAACATACTTCGTTTAATTTGAAAACATGTCTAAGGATCTATTTATGTTTTGTGCTTGAGAGATGCTAGATACTATAACTCTATGAGACAAGGTTGGCATGACACGTTCAAATAATTCTTGGATTAATCATTGTTAAATAATAATAAAAAAAAAGATTAAATAGTTGATTTGGAGTGTCACGTCACCATTATCGGACAATGGTAGAATTAAAATGTTGTATCTAGAGCATTGCTCTTTTTCCTTATCCCATGAAGTTTCCTATCACTTTTTAAACTCTAGAAAATTATTTACAACTCAATTACTACAACTTTTATTATAAAGTCATTCACAAACTAATATAACAATTTATATTGATAAAATAATTAAGAGAAATTAATAAATTAAATTTTGTTTTTATTTCTATTTCAATAAATATAAACTGTAACATCAATTTGTAAATTAATTTATAGCAAAAGTTACAATAGCCCTCTATTTAAAAAAAGAGGGGGGAGGGGGGAGAAAAAACTTTATTTAACCTTCCGAATTGTTGTTGCTTTTACAATTAATTTCTTAAACTTCAAAAGCTCTCATTTTAGTGTATCAAACTTTCAATTTTTTTTTTTTTTCAATTTCATCCATCTGTTAGGATTTTCTATTAAATCATTTCAAAATTTCAAAAATACCTATTTTTTTTTTTAAAAAAGAAATAATTCTTTTTCAAAAACTAAGGCGTGAGTATTTTTATAAATTTTATTAAATCTTGATCGATGCCTAAATTCTTGCAAGTTTTTTTTGTTTTTCCTTAAAAAGAAGAAGAGTATTTTGGAAATTTACATACCTCGCTGTTAGGATTTTCTTAGCAGATGGGTGAAATTGAAAAGAAATTGAAAGAAGAATAAATTAAATTAAAAGTTTTTAAAGTTTAGAAGAAGTTAAAAATGTGAATGAATGTTAATACGGGTTAAGTATATATATATATATATATATATATATATTTTTTTTTTTTTTTAAAAAAAAAAAAAAAAAAACCGTAGAAGTCCAGGGTGGAGGTTAAAGACTAGGATAGGACGCCAAAAGCAAAATCACCCGCACAAGTGAAACATCCACAAGCAAACAAGCCGATGCCACACGCCCACCCCACCCCAGCACGTGCACTCCCGCGCCCATGCGTCGGTGCCACAGCCTCTATCCTTTTTCCAACTACATAACAAGTTGCTGCAGACTGGAGCCAACAACCAGTCAATTTCAATTAGCATTCCACCTTCACCTACCAATTCTTCTTCTTCTCCTCCCTCCCACCTGATTTTCCACCCTCTGTAAAACATATATATACATTCCAATTTCCAATACAAACATGGTATTCCACAACTTATTAGCAAAACGACAAGGTAGTTGCAGTGAAGACGACATGGCGCAGCAGAGCTCCGGTGTCCGTTACCTGAGGCCTATGCTTCACTTGCTCATACCACTTTGCATTCACTGGGTCGCCGAGGAAATGACAGTTTCCGTTCTTGTTGACGTCATCACTGCCGCTCTCTGTCCCGGAGACGAAACCTGCACCGAAGCTATATATATTAACGGTCTCCAACAAACGGTAACGTATTCTTTCTCTGTTTACGTTTTTTTTTTTTTTTTGGTTCAGGAGAAAGTTGACAAAGAGAACGAGTCGGCTTTCCAGACACCTGGGATCAAATTTTATATATAAAAATAACGAAACGAGGTTGTTGAATTTGGCGTTTTGTTGTTGGCGTTTTAGTTGTTTTATAGAAACCGAGAGACTGACAGTCAAAGGAGTTGAAAACGTCGTTTAGTTCTTCCAGTTCCAGAGGTTTATTTGCGAAAACAGAGTTTTGCTTTAAAAGAGAAAACTTCAATTGTAGCACTCCCTCATTCGATTAGAGATCTTCGAGTTTCCTTTATTTTCTTTTCTTCGTTTTCTCGGAAATCAAACATGTTCTGCTCTTATAATTCTGGATTCGATTTGGGTAACATGACTCTGGAGATTATCGTAGGAGTAGTCTCTTTCTTTTCTCTTTTCCACTTTGGGAGTTTGGGACGAACAACAATTTGGGTTTTTTTTTATTCATTTCATGCTCATAGAATGAAGATTTCTGAAATTTTCTCTGTAATTTTCCTGCGTTTTCTTAGATACCAAACACTCCCAGAAAATTAAATGGCGTAAAAATATAAAAAAAAGAAGAAGAAAGGTCCCGCATGTTTTACAATAATTTTCCTGGAAGTCATCGTGATTGCTGCATTTTGTTTTCTCTGATGTTTTAAGCAATTTGAGATGGATGTGACGTTAATTTCTTCCCAAAAACTGTCAATATCAACTTTTGCTTTTACTTTAAGAGGTGAAGTGATTAGAGAATAGTGTAGTGTCTTGAATCAACGTCAATGATAATGTAAATTTAATAAAACGGCCCATAAAGTTGATATACATTTCTCCTGCTTTCCCTTTGGATAATCATAATTGGTGACAAAGCCAGTGGCTTATATTTTAAGTATCTTTTCAAATCATCACCTAATTATCACCTGGTAATGTTTCTCGCAAGATTTCAATTATGCACAGTACAAATACCTGGGGTTCCTTATAAATTTGGAAAAAGAAAAAAAATATTAATGATTTTTTTTTTGGTTTTTTTTTTTCTTCTAATTTTGGGTTTTAAATTTTTTATTTTATTTTAATAAAAGTATTTTTTGTCATTAAAGGACATGGACAGTTTTAGATAGTTTGAATGAGACATTATTCCTGATAATTTGAAGGATCTGAGGTTTTCGGTATATTTTAGGAGGAGCAGGAAGTGTGCAAAATGATTCACCTGGGGTTTCTCTACATAAATAAATTTCTTATCCACTCTATAAACTGGTTAGTCTGGTACGAATGATTAACTTGTCCATTTCCAAATAAATAAATCAGCCCCCATCTTATGGACGTTTCTAAAGAAATTAATGTAAAATTATCTATCCTATTAGCATATATATATATTTTAATTAAGCTATTTCACGTGATTAGCAAATTCTGTGCGTGGATGATTGGATAGAGTCAAACCTATTCGGTCTAAGGTGATGGGTCGGATCCTTTTAGGTCTTTTGACTCATGGGTTATGCATCAACATTCACTTCAGGGACAAGGACCAGCAGAACCCAGTAAAAGGTTTAAAATCTATTTGTGGATATTGCTTCATTTGAATTTCCTCATTTTTTTTTTTAAAAAAAAAAATAAGGATAAGTGGGATTCTAGGATACTCAATTGAGTAGGTTGCTTAAACTCTAAACAGCCTCAGTGAAGGATATGACAAAATTAGCTAAATGTCTTATGGTTTAAGCTAATTGGTATCATATGATTTATGAAAGAAAGATGTTACTTGATAATATAGGGTTTGGCCAATAGTCAATTTTGAGTAGCATAATTAAAATCCTGAATACTCTGATGATTGAATGGATTTCAGCAGTAGCTAATTGTTCCTTTGTCCAAATTATTGAATTTTGGTTATAAATTGATATTAAGCATACATTTTTATTTGCAGATTGTTGGAATTTTCAAGATGGTGATACTTCCACTTTTAGGTCAGCTTGCAGATGAGTATGGGCGTAAACCAATGCTCCTTCTTACTATATCTACTTCCATATTCCCTTTTGGTATGTTTTCTTTCAACATTTTTCATTATATTGCAAGTTAAATATATATATATATATATAAAAATTCATCTAAATTTGAGAATTATTGAAATGAAATCCCAAATATATTCCTATTTATATCTTGTGTGTCAGTGTCAATCGTTTCCTTATCTAAGTGTTCTTGTTGAAATACATATTTTTTAGTACAGATAACGACATAACGCTAATGGATTAGATTGTTGTCACTTAAATTGTTTAGGGATAAAGTTGAAATTGCTTAAAATTCATGGAAGAAATTCAACCTTTGGCAATTAGTAAAGTGTTTTTCAGGCTTACTTTCTTTCTTTTTCAGTGATGCATATGATTTTGCAGACACAGGATGCCCCATTTTGCATGAAACATGTGCATCTAGAGGCAAAAATGATTTGTTGTTGCAACTTAGAATTCATTTAAAGCATGCCTTCGCTTCAAGTTAATCACATTTGTTTTCTATGACTGTCAAGATCATCATGTGAATTTACAATCGTTCGTTTCGCTGCATTTCTTGTTTCAGCTTTACTTGCCTGGAATCAGTCTAAGGAATTTGTATATGCTTACTATGTGCTTCGTACAATATCATATATTTTAAGTCAAGGGAGTATTTTCTGCATTGCTGTTGCTTATGCGGTAAGAGTTATTCCTTGGTGTTTGAAAATTAGGAAGAGCGAATATTAGGGGTCACATTTTCCCTTCCTCTGGCAGGCAGATGTTGTTGATGGCAGTAAGAGGGCTGCAGCTTTTAGTTGGATTACAGGTCTTTGTTCTGCTTCGCATGTCTTGGGAAATCTGCTAGCACGTTTTCTTCCCGAAAAGTACATTTTTCCGGTATGTGGTGGTGTAACTTCAGCATTATCCGTAAGATCTTTATTCTGCCATCCTTTTCTCTTATTGATCATTTTACTAATTAAGCTTTTTGTTTCAGGTTTCAATTGCGCTCTTGATTTTTTGTCCAATTTACATGCAATTCTTTATGGTTGAGACAGTTAAATTGGCTCCACATAGGGACCACGATTCAGCTTGCTTGACTAGGACGATTAAGGTTCTCCATAATCGATACAAATCAATGAGAGATGCTGCAACAATAGTTATTACCAGGTAGTTCTTTCTGTAACTAAGACAACTTAAAATGTTCTTATCCTGTTTTACTTGCATACCATTTCTGGAATCTATTAGGCAGTCTTTTTGTGCCAATCTCTTTTAAATGCAAAACATTATATTGGACATTCTCTTTGGCTATAAGAGCTTCTTTTTTCTTTTACAGTCCAACACTAAGGGGCATTTCTCTTGTTTCCTTCTTCTATGAGTTGGGAATGTCTGGCATTACAGGTGTCTTAATGGTATGTGCTCTATTAATTTATGATTTAATCTGAATAACCTTATCATTTGAATTATTATTATTAATAAACCTCTGATATGGACAGTCCTGAGTGGGAGTCAAGTAAAACTCAGATATGCTCCCTTTGCTTGGAGTAGGGGATTTGTTATTTTCACAGCAAGAAATTTACAGCATTTTGGAACAGCACCTGTGTTTCAATTTATGCAAGACTCATCTTTTTTTTTTTTTTTAGGAACAAAATGTTCTTTCTGAGTTTTCATAGTCGTTTCAGTCAGAATCTTAGGACAAATAATCTGAAAAAAAAGAAAAAAGAAAAAAGAAAAAAACTTGTATGCAACAGAGAGATTATTGGTAAAGTTATTTTTGTTTACAGATTAGTAAGCCAAAATCTGACTGGCAAGTATCAGCAGTTGGCAGATGAATAAACTAGTTAAAAGAAAAAATAAACAAGGAGAGACAAAGATATCCATCAAACAATTTAGAGTACCTTGTTGGAGTAGGATTTGTTCAAGGGGGTTATTCCGGTGATAGATAGTAATCCTAATGCTTAAAATATACATACAAAGATGTTCACATTTGAAGAACATATTTCAAACATTTGAGATTTAAGTAGAATATGTAAGGGTGGAAGGAATAGAAGGTTAAATTAGGAGACTTAGAGAAGAAGCCCTAGACCATAGAGAAGTCAGGGAGTTTGAACTAGAGCAGTCATGACTTGGTTGAGCACACATGTCCTGAACCCACCAAATCAATTTATGACTTTGGTGGAGGAACTCGCTCAGAAAAGGCAGTGTGAGAACTGTGATAGCTGCAGACTTTGGAGGGAATATCGAACCAAAGGGTTTCCTCAATCTTTAGTATAACACAAGACATTGTGATGCAGACATCTTGTTATTTTTTCCTCTGTTTACTGGTGCTACATCACATTGCTTAATCAATTTATCTGATAACTGTGGCAACCAATCCATTCAATTGAATCATGATAATTTATGAAACAGTGTTTACTTCTTTGTTTTTTTCTTTTTTTTTTGTTAATTCAACGACTTAATGTTAATGTGACTATCTGTGCAGTATTATCTGAAGGCTGTTTTTGGTTTTGACAAAAATCAATTTTCAGAAATTCTGATGCTGGTCGGAGTAGGTTCAATTTTTTCTCAGGTAAAGTCTATTATGGAGCTTATGTTTTCCTTCCATTTACTTAAGTAGTTCGACATACCTTGATAGTGAAGATTGTGATTTTACTAAAATCTGGAGATTGTGACTTATCCCTATGTTTAGATCAATCTTCACCTATCAGTCAAGGCAGCATAAGAAATATCGTCCTGTATATATACTTTTATTTAATTATTTTCTGCAAGAGTTTTTCTCTAAATCTTCTGCTTGATTGATCAGAAGTTATCAAAGAAAAAAATCCTACCGTTGATGTTGTAACTATAAAATTGAAAAATTTAATTCTTGATAGAAAAGCAGTTCCAAGGCTTAGTTGTTTTTTAGTAATGAAAATATTCTTTGGGGTATTTATTTTTTCTAATAAATAAATGAAGATAAAGTTTATCTTTCAAAGTCCTTGAAGTTGAGAGTACTGCACATACCATCAGCACACATATTTTTGTCCTTCATCAATAGTTTACATTGTAACTATGTCATGTTCATGTTGAGCATGGTGCTTTTCTAGATGATTTTTTTACAATCCTTGAGGAATTTCTCATCCTATAATATATATGGTTTTGTGGTTTGCTTCCAGATGTTGGTGCTTCCACTAATCAACCCATTGGTTGGAGAGAAAGTGATATTGTGCATGGGTTTACTTGCATCAATAGCTTATGTAAGTCACCTTAATTTGTTAGTCCTCACTAACCAAACCACCCCACAAAAAAGAAAAACACTAATGGTGGCTTTTGCTGTGCAGGCATTATTCTATGGCCTTGCTTGGGCTGCATGGGTATGTACATACTTGATGAATCTGTTACATAGTTCTTTCCTAAATCTGTTTCATGTTTGCAAGAAAGATTTTAGCATAATGATTTCAGGTCTTGATGTTTCTGTTTTCTTACATGATTTATGGCTTATATACATAGCTGGTAGCTTTGAATGTATTAAATTTTGGAATCTACTTGGTACAAGATAAATAGGGGTGTAAGATGAGCTCGGCCACTCGTCAGCTCGGCTCGATTCGATTCGGTTAAGCTCGATTCGGTCTCGGTTTGAATAATAAATGAGCCGTTCGTGAACACAATAATATGTTCGAATATTAAATGAGACATACTCGTATAAACTCGGCTCGACTCGGATAAGCTTGTATAAACTCGTATAACTTCATTTTTACAATTTTTTCTTAGTATTATTTTAATTTTGTAATAAGAACATCTTAAGTATAAATGAATCATCTTCCTAATATGATAGATATAGCTTGAATTATTGTTGTGAGTTTAATTTTATAGATTTGTGTGTACATAAGTGTGTTTGTGAGTATGTGTGGTTATATGTGTTTGTGTGCACACATGTAATTTGTATATGGGCATAATAAATTTATATACATACATATAAACTCGAGATTATATTATTTAAGATTCAAGTTAATTTATTTAATGAACTCAGATGATAAAATTTTAACAAGACTTGATTAATTAATGATTAATATGGATTTATGAAAATATAAACAATCATGATATTTACTTTATATAAGAAATGAATAAGTTAATTGAGCAGCTCGTGATAAGATCGAGCTCGACTCGTATTCGAAATAAAATTAAACGAGCCAAGCTTGAACAGAATATTTCGTTCGATGATAAATTCGAGTTCGACTCGTGTTCGAAATAAAATTAAATGAGCCGAGCTTGAACATTCAATACTCGACTCGACTCGGCTCGAATACAGCCCTAAAGATAAATATTGAGTATACCTTTCTGTGCTCCAAGTATTTCGTTTGCATGCAGCAAAATTGATTGTTTTTTTTAGAAAGATCTGGTGGTCAGAGAAAGCATAGTGTTTGATAGTCATCGCAATTCTTTCTTTTTCTTATCTCTCTTTTTTTTTTTTTTAAAAAAAAAAAAAAAAAATTCCATTCCACCTTTTGGATTTTAGAACCAGTCATGTGTTCATTATAGCTTGGTAAAAGCAAATACTAAAACTTCTTAGTTGTGTTCATCTTCAAGTATGGATTAATTTTTCTTATCAAGCAGAAATAATGCGACATTACAACACTGCAGGTAGCATACCTGAGTGCCTCATTTAAAGTTGTTGTTGTCCTTGTAAGACCTTCTGTAAGTATTGGAAGTCTCTGTTTTTTCTTCTTCTTTTTTTTTTCTTCTTTTCTTATAGAAGTATCTAACAAACATTCAATGGGATTGTTCACTTCACAATTCAATTCTAATGGTCTTTCCATTTTGCTATCAAATTCTTGATATGCAGACTTATGCCATCATTTCAAAAGCATCAAGCTCAAACAATCAGGTATGAAAAACGCCTATGATCCATTACCTTAACACTCCATAGTTATGGATTCTTTTTCCTGATTAATTAGGATTTCCACCCAAAAAGCCTGTACTATGCTTACTGCTGAAAGAGGAAAAATTTGGTTTCTATGTCTTCATAATTTGATTGTGTTGATATCGTCTCATAAGTGACACAATTGATCTGAACTTGAGTTTATATTTCAAATTAAAATTTGAACTGAATTTTTAAAAAACCGAGGCAATTCACTTGTAGTCGGTGCAAATCAGTTTAAGCTTGACCCCTGTATGAGTTTTGAGTCTAATGAGGTGAGCTCCAGGCATATTCATGAGTTTAGACCAATTTTTCTACTGCATTCACTTGAATATTGAATGGAAAACTTCATTGGGGTGGAAGATGTAAAACCAATTATTCTGTGCATTTAGAGTTCTTTAGTGACATTTTAAAAAACTAGTTAACCTTTTGACGTGTATCCTCTATTGTTTTTACAGGGAAAAGTACAGGGATTTATCGCTGGTGTGGAATCAATAGCCAGTTTGTTGTCACCACTTGCAATGAGTCCATTAACTTGTGAGTGAAGCAAGTCATCATTGTTAAGTGAATGTTACAACTATTTGGTCTGTATTTCTAACTAGTTAAATTGTTTATCTCAGCATGGTTCCTATCTACCAGTGCTCCATTCAACTGCAAAGGTTTCAGCCTCATATGTGCATCCATATCTATGGTGAGCATTTACTCTCTCTCTCTCTCTCTCTCTCTCTCTCTCAACTAACTTTTCATTTTCATTTCCTCAGGTTATTGCTTTATGTTATGCTTGCTTCCTTAAACCTGATATACCCTCAAGTCATGACTCTGAGGATGAAATTGAAGCACCACTTCTAGAGTGATGGATAGACAATCACTTGATTGCAGGTCCCATGTAAAATGTTTTTTTCTTGGCGGATGATGTAAATATGTGGCGTCCCTTGAGTAATGTTGTAATTATGTTAGTGCAAATAAAATTTTAGTATTCATTTTTTCTTTAGAAAGCTGTACTCTTCTATCTGCATATTTCTTTCCCATTTTCATCTTTTGCCTTATTTTATAATAATAATAATAATAATAATAATAATAATTGTTAGAATATACAGAAAATATAATATCTTTAGATTCATGGACAAATTTATACAATAATAATAATAATAATAATAATGTGAATGATGAATAAGGCTTGACTTTTCTGGAGATCGAATTAATCTTTCTTCCTCCATAAAAATGGGATAGAAGTTGAGGTCGTATACGTTTATGAAACTACACTACAAAAAAACCTTAGTTTTGAGTTGCTTTATTGAGTTTTTTTATGGGCAAAAAAATGACTCCAATTATTTTAAGTTGTTTTAATAGTGACGGTTAGAAAAAGACTTAATACATAGGGTTTGGACTTTGGGTTAAAGTCGTTTTACTGTTCAAACGACTTCAATATTTGGAATGGTTTTAGTTGCAAAACGAACTCCAATGTGAATAAAATAATTAAAAAAAAAATTATGAGAATTTTATTGGAGTGCTCCAATGCAGGACACCTGCACTCCTCGAGTCTCCTGCGCTGGGTACACGAGAATTAAGTGGATTATATAAAAACAGTTAAAAATTCATGGAACAATAGAGACCCATAACATTAATTATGTGGGAAAGCTAATTTCAAGAATAATGAATTTAAGCATTCACATTTTAACCTAAAACCCAAACCAATCACATGATTTCCATGCTCTATTAACAATGGGTGTCAAGAAAATGTAAATGAAAGCTATGAATTTTACCTCATACAACCCATGGCCGAAAACCCATTTTTTCCTTCTTCTTGTTCTCTCTTTGGGGCTAGATCTCTCTGATATCTCTTGAGTTGTGGAGAAGAAACAAGAATGAGAAGAGAGGGAGAAGAAAAGGTGGGAGTAATAAGGGGGAAAGAAGGGTTTTATTTTTCAAAAAAAAAAAAAATTAATTTAGAGTTGTAAGTGATTTTAAATGGTTAGAGTCGTTTACTATTCAAACAACTTTAATTTAAATTTAAAATCGTTTGAACAGCAAATTTCAATCTAAATTTAAAGTCATTTGAATAGTAAAGGACTAACCATTTGGAGTTGTTTTTTACAAAAATGACTCTAACCCAAATGACACTAAATTTCTTATTTTTTGTAGTGTGAGTAACTTATATATTGAAAACAAAAATGAGATCAAGATTGACGAACGCAGCCATATTTGTTGATTTTCGGTAAATTAATTTGGCAATTACAAAATTTGGTAAATTTTGAAAAATTAATGTTCAAGCCATTTTCTGGGGGCAAAATTCAAAATTTATTGATAACTTGGATCAAATTAAAAGGGTAAACCCACATTTGACTTTTACTTTACATTGAATACCGAAAAGAGTATTATTTTTTTTTTAATTTTTTTTTAAAAAAAATTGTGAACACGGAAAAGAAAAAGTTGTTGAAATTATATTTTAATGGTTTGGAAAAAGAAAAAAGAAAAAAGAAAAAAAGAAAAAGGAAAAATTGTTTGAAAATATGAATTAAATTGAATATAATTCAAAATTTATGTTTGGGTGATAGTGGTTTTTCTTTGTGAAATCAAGGGATTGGGAAAAAAAAAAAAATTGGGTTGGGTTGATTTATTTTTTATTTTTAGTTGGGTAATTGAGTTGGGTTGCAAGTCATGGGATTTTTTTTTTTTTTTTTTTTTTTTTTAAATCGAACAGAGTTAAAAAACCAAAAAAAAAAAAAAAAAAAAAAAATTGTTACATCCAGATTCCAGACTAGCCCAGATTCTCTCTTTGGTCTGAGATTCACAGGGAGGCCAGTACCGACCATGACCCCCAATAAACTTAAAAAGAAAAAACGAAAAAAAGAAAAAAAGAAAGAAGATTTTTAAGGAGAACTCTTGAAATAAACAAGACATAAAAGCTGAGAGATAAATAAGAGATAAAAGGAGTAAGGCATAAAAGCCGAGTGTAGTTTGCCATCAAACCATAAGCGTAGCAGCTATGGAAATTTTATCTCCCTCAGCCACAATCACAAAACCCCATATACTTCCAAGCAAAGCTTACAAAACCCAACCCCAAAATCCCACTATAAACATCAAATTCGCCAATCCACCAAACAAAAGGAACCGCCTTTATCTCTCTTCTTCTAATTCTTCTTTCGTTTCTTTTTTATGTTTCTCTACTGCAACAAGTGCAACTTCAACATCAACTACAAATACATTAACTTCCACTTCCCTTTCTTTGTCTTTCACTCCGTGTGACAACCACCATTGGCTGGTGGTCATGGAGGCTCCTCCACAAGGCGTCAATTCCAAACCAGAAGTTTTTGACTACTACGTTAAGACCTTAGAAAGAGTTTTGGGCAGGTGGGTATGTTTCATTTTTTTCACATTTATAGTATTTATTTTTGGTCTGAGTTCTGCTTTGGTTGTGGCTTTGAACAGTGAGAAGGACGCTCAGATGTGTATATATGATGCTTCTTGGGATACCCAGTTCGGCTTTTGCTGTGACATTGATGAAGAAACTTCCCGCGAGCTCTCCGGTAAGTTTATAGTCATTTTCACTTGTTTTGATTCGATTTTAGTTTGCAGTAGACCCAATCATCTGATTGAGCTTCAGTTCTGTATCATATTGGTGCTTTAGTTTTGTGTTTGGTGAGAAACTGAAATTTTGAGAGGTATTATTATTACTTTTAATGTTCAATGAGTGTCTTGTAGGTTTGCCGGGGGTTTTATCGGTTAGGCCTGACCCAGATTATAGTTCTGTTAAAAAAACATATAGTTCTTCAAGCATTCAATCAAGTAATCTATCAAGCTCACAAATTGGAAATACTGTGTTGTTTCCTGTGGGGAATACCAAACACTGGCTTGTTCGAATGGCCATGCCGGGGGTTGGAGTTGTTACGAAGGCTCAAATGGTCGATTATTATGGTCAAACACTGACCAAGGTTTTGGGGAAGTAAGTAAACAACGTTTGAGATTCTCTTTTTTCCCCTGTTATATTTGATGGTGCCATTTCCAACAGAGCATCACTTTGTTCTCTTCACCCTAAAATTGGAATAATAATTTTTTTTAGTGAGAAGGATGCACAAATGTGTATATATCATGTTTCTTGGCAGTCAAATTTTGGTTTCTGTTGTGAACTTGATGATGAATGTGCACGGGAACTAGCTGGTTAGTATTTGCTTTTACTCTCTCTATCTGCTACATTTGTGATATTGATGTATTTTGTTGGTAGAAGATGAATGCTTCCATATGGTGCAGGTGTACCTGGTGTTTTATCTGTTCAGCCAGACAAGAATTTTGAGTCAGAGAATAAGGATTACGGAGGTTTTTCCCTTTGTTTTATTTGAGTGCAACCTTTTTCATTTAATATTATTTGCAATTCTAACCTTAGAGCAGATATAATATATCATCCATGTCTTTGCTAGCTTATAATTTTGCTTCTCTCTTTGAGCATGATTGTATATATTGGAATATTGAGTTCAGAGTTATATTAAATATGAGCTAATTAATTTCATGCACTCTTTTTTTTCTTTTTTGAAAGAAAGTAAATAACAGTAGCGCAATGTAACTTAAGCATGCGTATTTGTGTCAGTGTCATAACGAAATTGTGTTTTAGAGATGATAATCCTTAATTAACCAAATTGTTTGTGCAATGAAATTGTATAGTGGATGAAGTTCTTTGTAGCATAGATGAGTCTTTTCCTTGGTTCAATTCATGCTTTGGACTTGGGAAGACTTAGCAATGTGGCTGAGCATGGCCTTGCAATGGAATGCACACAATCTACATTAATGACTTAATAAAAGTGACTGAAATTTGATGCAGGCGGGGAAGGTTGTGAAATGAGCTTCTTTTTTTTTTTTTTAATATGAAGGAGTAAATCTTTCATATATCAACAATGAAGTACAATGCACTATTTTTAGCTAGATACTCCAGGAAACAAACAAGTTTCCTAAACACTAAAACTTACTAACCCAAATTATACACCACTTAACAGCAAATCTCCACAAAACAGAAACCAAAGAATCTGTACACCCGCTAAACTCAACAAAACAGAAGCAGAGCCTAACAGTCCCTATATTTGCTGCCACTAGCGTAGCAATTAAGCCAAAAAGGCTTCAATAGAAACAACCTGCAGCAACTTCAGAATCTTGCAGCACCTGCAACTACACTCTGTAGCAGCTACCAAAATCACTACTAATGCTAGAAGTTACTCTTATGTCCCTCTTGTGTCCCTTCAATAGTGATGTGGTTTTTAAAATCATTATTGCGCTTGTGATTGATCATTATTGAATTTTGATCGAGTTGTAATTTTAAAAACCACCTCATTATTAGAGGGACGTGTATGACATTTAGACTTACTCCAAAATCACAGCACAGTAACAACAGAAAACAGCAGCAATCCAGCCTCAAACTCTGCACATCCCCACCAGAAGCTGTACCAGTACAGCCTCATAACTCTGTTCAGCCTCAGACTCAACAAACCTCAAACTCTGCTCAATCACAACAGTGAAACCAGATTCACCAGCAGCCCCTGCTCAGACTCAGCTTCCAAAATACTCTCCTGTAAAAATCCCAATTTTTACATAATTCTTCATTCTCCTTGCAACTGATTGCCATGTTTAATTAACAAAAAATTGTTTTAATTCTTAACTCAATTTGTCTGAAACATGCTGGGACCAGGAGTGGTTAGTCCAACTTAGTCACTGATGATACACGACACTGTCAAGGTGATTCTATTGGGTAGAACAGAAACCTTCAATGGTTAAATGCAAAGCATATTTTACTGTTAGTTGAAGGTCAATATATTCAGGGAGTGGGAGTGAATAACACCCCCTCTCCCCTCCACAAAAAAGAAAGAAAGAAAGAAAAAGAATCCCTCCATATTGCATGGGCAATAACCCCAAGGGGTTGGCTCAAGTGGTAAGAGCTTTGGTATTTGTGGTAGTTCTATGAGGTCTAAGGTTTGAATCCCCTTGAGTGCAAACAATTTCTTGGGGTTTGCCCGCCGGCGAAGTTGGATTATTACTCGATACGTATGGAGAGGGCGCTTTATATGGGTCCGAGGTTTACCTGATAGGGGTCTGTACACGAAGTGGCCCTACCTTAGAGAGGTTCCTCGTTATCAAAAAAAATAAAATAAAATTGAAGAACCTACTTTATATACTTGCAATGATATGAAACTTGGATTATATTAATATCACTCTATTAACGTGCATTAACATAATACAACAGATTTTAGGGATGGCTGTAGATAAGATATGCATATCAGGGTAGAGTATTCAACGATATCTAAAATAAAAGTCAAATTTCATTGCAATCAAAGTTGAAGAATTGTTAGTGGCTTGTTATATGATACTGATCTTTATGGGTGGAGATTGAGTGATGGTGGTCATTTAAATGATATTACAACATGAGGCTCTAAACAGCCCATTTGATATCCTATTATTGTCCATAATATGATTAAGAAATTTTGTAGTATAATCTGTCATGAATCAATTTTTTGTTTCTGAAAGTTTTTTAAATTTCTGGCAGTAAATTCAAAATAAATCATACGGTTTCTTGACCAGCTGTGATTTCTGTTACCAATTAGCTGAAGAGAATAAGCACATTAGTGTTTCTATCACACGACCTTTATCAGTGAATTTTCTTAGTTTACAACTCTGGTATCCGAGATAGATTTATTGAGTTTTATTGAGTCCTAAAGCATTTAACTTCCCTTGTAACCGCAAGGCCAATTTCTTATGTTATGTGTGGGGGTCGGGGATGTGCCTTAACAGTGAGATTCAAAACACATCATGCATCCCTGCAACAATCTGTGGCTAAGTGATTCCATAACCCACTTGTCTAATCCTTCCAAACATCAAAAAGCCCAACACACTTCAATTGATGTCACTATTAGAAATATCTTGTCATTCTTCCCCATTCTCCGAATTTCTTCCGCGCTTAAATTCTAAAATTTCAGTTCTTGCATAAGGAGGCTAAGGATAGAGTAAATGTTTGGGATCACTGTTGAATCAACACTTAGAGCCCATAGTTAAGCTGACTTATCATCACGGTGTACTCATAGTACACAATGAGTACTTGTACTTGCACTGATCGCTTGCAAGTTTTTGGAGGCTATTCAATACGATTCTATCCCTATCTTTAGGTTAGTCCCACCTTATCCTATTCTCATAATCTTGCAACAATTTTGTCAATGTTGCAGTTTAGGATATTTATGACATTATTTCACATTCTGTAAAAAGGAGGTGAGAGGCTTGGTTGAGCATTTGACAGAACATGAATGCTTGCTGAACAACCGTTACCTCTTAACTGTTAGATTAGATTCTGAATTCTTCCACAAAAAAGAGACTTAATCATTGCAATGTTTACCAGGTGCTAGAGTCTCATTGATTAATGTTTCTATCGTGGTTCTATTAGTCAGCTTAAGCATGTTATGTTCATTTTGGAGAGATCTCCTATTGTGAAGTCGAAGAGGACATTACTCTGTAATATTTTCCCAGTAGAAAATTTTTAATTGGTGATTTAATAACTAGATTTGATATAACTATTATTTGCTTTACTTACAAACCATTCTAATTATTATTCTTGGTTTTCTTTATTAGAATCCAATTCTCAATGAACCATTTCCATGTCATTCAATTTTTATCAAAAGTTTATACTTCAACAATCTTTTCCTTTGTAGAGTAAACAAGGTGTATTTTCCAGGTAATAATCTACAGAAGTCTACATATTTGCCGGATTCTTCAGAAGCAACTCAAACTACTCCTATAAAAACAAAGAAACTGTTTGTTACTGGTATGTTGCATATAGATTCCTTGCTTGTAAATGTGATATTTTAGCAGTCCACTTTAATGGAATTATTCAAGACTCAAAAAGCAATACGCACAAGAGTCTTTTGGTAATTTATGGACACACTTCTTCTCAAATAATTTGTTTTTAAGTTTACCAAATTAAAATTCGTTTTTATCCTGTCTCCCAAAATACCATCAACATACTATGGTTTCCCGTTATGGGAGCGTATAAGTTTTTTTTTTTTTTAAAAAAAAAAAAATTTCTTCAGCTTTTCTTGTGTGCCCGAAACTTCAGGTCTCCCTCTTTTCTTATTTGCTAATGACAGTGCTTGGCAATCTCTATCTATAAACAGGCTTGTCATTTTATACATCTGAGAAGACTTTACGTGCAGCATTTGAAGGCTTTGGTGAGCTTGTTGAAGGTATTTTTGCATTTCCATGATTATAAAATGAGATGATTCAGTTCCTTATCAAGGTATGCTCACACCGATGGAATGCTTTCTTAACAGTTAAAATTATAATGGACAAAATTTCTAAAAGGTCCAAAGGCTATGCATTTATAGAGTACACTACAGAGGAGGCTGCTAGTGCAGCACTCAAAGAGATGAATGGCAAGGTCAGTCATTCTACACGCATCCCCTCACCCCCCAAATCCTCCGTTCTTTCAAGAAAGGCTGAGCCCCGCTCTTTGTTACTGGTGTTTGCAGATCATTAATGGCTGGATGATAGTGGTTGATGTTGCCAAAAGTAATCCTCCAAGATACAGCAGGGGCAGGCCCACATAGGAAATCTGATGTGTGTGTGTGTGTGTGTGTGTGTGTGTGTGTGTGTGTGTGTGTGTGTGTGTGAGAGAGAGAGAATATATAGCTACTGCCATCAAAGTCAGGCAATAATTTCATGCTATTGCGCTCAAGGAATTGGTCTATTCTGCAAACCAGCCACTTAAATTTTGTAAATTGAGTACCTGCAACAGATCTTGTTTACCAAAAAAGGTTCACGTGCCAAAATTGTCTTTTTTTAGTTAAAAGCGTAATGTTAGAAACTACATTTTTATCTCACAATTATCCCACAATGTTGATATGATAGTGTCATCTAACACTTGGATCAATCTTTGTTAAATTTTTTTTTTTTTTAGAAAACAAATGAAACTATTGGTTGAGACTGTCACATCAATTTTGTAAGATAAAAATATTATACACATCAAACAGTAATTTATTTATTTGTATTTTAATTGTGAATTCAAGCAGGCTCAGCCAGTTTATGAAAGTGGAAACAAATCTCATGTAAAGCACATTGAGGAAAGCCAATGTTTGAGACATTTGGATTTCATCAATTAATGGTCCTCTTACCTTACTCTTTCTAGAGTTCCATTTATAATCATTTGATCATCGCTGGAAAGAAAGATATGTATATTGCCATTAGGAGAGAATTTGAATGGAAGTGACATCACTGTTAACTTGTGATATTCTCTTTTTGGGTTTTTATTTATATTTTGTTATACAAGTTTTAAGTGTAAGTGCCTAAATTATTATAAGATTGATTCAAGTCTCCCCCCATTTTGGTCTCCTTGATCCAGAGGCAATAGTTAAGGACTCAATTGGGTAGAGTTTCTATTTCTGGAAACTGTACCCAAAATCTCTGATTCTTAGAGGAAGAGGTACAGAATGGACCATAAGGATCGATGATAACTTTTTTTCTTTTTAAATATTTTTCCTAGCTCCTTTTAAATTTTTGTGCATATCTTGGTTGATTATATCATAAGGTGATGATGTTGCTTTGGCTTGATACAATCGACTGGGACTA
Organism: Alnus glutinosa; assembly: GCF_958979055.1. Lineage (NCBI taxonomy): Eukaryota > Viridiplantae > Streptophyta > Magnoliopsida > Fagales > Betulaceae > Alnus > Alnus glutinosa. The sequence continues at coordinate 11,456,872 of NC_084895.1, forward strand.
AGACCTTCCTACCCTTGAAGCAATAAGCTCTGGGGTGGCAGGTAAATGTTAGAGCTGTGAACTGTGAAGTGTGAACGTCGCCGTAGAGAGATGTTTGGATGTGTGACATGTGTCCTAGCAATATACAAGGGTCTTGTGTAGTTTTTCTACTATTTGAATTCGTCATCCCTTTTAAATGGAAACCTTTGGAATTAAACCCCATTCAGAGGGAGGGTCTTTTATAGTAACGGTAAATCTTCAGTGATCAATTATCTCTTGCTTTAACAACAACAATAATACTAAAACCTACCCAAAGCAGTCAGAGGAAAAACACATTGTTAAGAAAATTTGGGAAGTTCTACTTTTTAACCTTTGTGGAAGGATTGAAGAAAAACTTGCCACGACCATTCTGAGTTAAGAGCAATCAACCACATTTTGAGATGCAGATACATAGAAGTATTATTTGAAAAAGAAGGGAGGGGTCGTTAGAATGCTACCGGTCCGAAGACCGGAGGCATTCTGACGCCTAAGCCAAGTGGAAAACCTAGTTGAGAGCAAGTAAAGCTAGTAAATAAGGGGTAAGAGAGTCTCATTGGGCGTGGTAGTACATAAGAGATAATAGGGAAGTACTTGAAACCCTAAACTAGAGAGGGGATCGCTTGTGGCGCACCCCAAGGAAAGGATGGTGCATCTTGCTGTTGGTCTTGGACCTAGTGTGGGCTTAGTGCCTTTTTGGTCTTTCTTGGCAGTTGAGCCTTAGAGGCCTATTGGTATATAATATAGGGAAATGCTAAAAAGACAACTTTAGTACAACTAATACACAACCCTAAGGCACAATGGGGTGATACTCATGTGTGGGCCCCACCCTAATGTATCTTGGGGTTGTGCACTAGTTGTGTTAAGAGATGTGCATCTATCACAACCCAGGCTTTTTGACATCTGGGCCCTCCACACTTGAATTATAATTAAAGCAACACAGTAATCCTTTGTAAAAGGATTGGAGAAAAATAGTGTTAATAGATTCCTTTTCGGGAGCGATTCATCCTTAGAGCAGTCCCAGCAGATGATCTATAATCCACTGTATATCTATAATACATAACATAACTGAAAAAACCTCCTCCATCTGATTTGCTAGTTCATATCTAAAATAGATTTGATGGACATTGGTGAACAGTGCGACGCTACATGTGGCGTCGCACTGTTCACACATGTATGAATATTCTATTATTAAAAGTCTGCACATTTCTCTCTCATTCTCTGCTTTCTCCTTCTTTTTGTTCCTTTTCATTTCCCTATCGACGCCAGACGCCAGCCTCTACCTTTCCATCATCTTCATTGAACGGTTGAAGCATCTTTTGCCGGATCGGTCAAACGAAGGGTAGCGTGAAAATGGGGATTTTGAGAGATTAGAGCAGAGAGATCAACGCCCTGGATCGGTCACGGGGCGGTCGTGTAAGAGGCTGGCGGGGATAGAAGGAAGCGGTTTCGGGCTGGGGAGTCCAGGTCGGGTTAGGTAGAAGACCCAGTACGTTCCGAGACGAAGACGAGGGTTTCGTCGTCGTCGTTGAGGAACTGGGCGTTGAAGTTGATGGAGATGCCATCAGTGAGATGGTGGTCAGAGCTTAGAGTGGCTGTGGGGTCGGTGGAAACCATGGGCCGCCAACGAAGATGATTCACCGTGGGTTGATTTTGATTTTGATTTTCCAGTGTTTTGATTTTGATTCACCGGTTGGTTGATTTTGATTTTGATTCACTGGTTGGTTGATTTTGATTTTGATTCATCGGTTGGTTGATTTTGATTCACCGGTTGGTTGATTTTGATTTTGATTTTGATTTCCGATGGGTTGATTTTGATTTTCCGGTGGTTGATTTTGATTTTCCGATGGGTTGATATTGATTTTGATCCGGTGGGTTGATTATGGTGCGGTGAATTATGGTTGAGGTGAAGGACTTCAGGATCATGGAACAGTGCTTCAAAAGCCATTTCCGGTGGGTTTGTGTTGAAGAGTGGGAATGAGGTTTTAACAAAAATAATAAAAAAATATTAAAAATGATTATTTTAATAAAATAGATATAAATTTAGATAATCTGTTGGAGAGTAGTTTTAAAGGTGGTTAGCTATACTAGCCAAAAGTGAGTTTTAGTTATGTAGAATAGATTGAAATTTAGATGATCTGCTGGGAGTGGTCTTACCGACTTGTTAATAATTCCAAACGTTAACCTATATGCCAAGTGTGCAGTAAGAGCACTCCCATCAGACTCCCTTAAGTGGTTCCCTTCCCTATATTTAGGAAAAATATCATAAAAAATACCAAAAATTAACCTCCAGCAGATACCCTAAAATTGGGTTTTTTGGTTGGGAAGCAACAGTGCTTCCCAACCCATTGGGAAGCACTGTTGCTTTCCAACCCATTATTTTAATTAAAAAAAAAAGTCTCTCTCCTCTTTGTCCTTTCTCCTTCCCCCTTCCCGCGTTCGGAGATGGGTCTGCCGGAAACTTGTTGCTGATTTTCTTTCACTTTCTCACCAAACAAATAAATAACCACTTTAATCACACACACAAAATCCACAAAATCCAACTGCGGGAACAATCGGAAACAAAAAATAAAAAATAAAACTCAAATCCATGTCTCCTAAACAGAGAGAGAGAGAGAGAAACTGAACCCAAAGTGCAAAACTTTCCCAAAAAACACACACACGATCAGAATTTTTTCCCATGAAAAAGAACGCTTTACTTGATTTGAGAGAGGTCTTTGAGGGTTCTGATTGGGGGTTTTGGAGTTGTAGATGTTGGAGTAAGCCTTTGAGAGAGTGAAATCGACGTTCTCGGAGATCCCTTTGGGCTTCTCGGCCAATTCCTGCCTCTTGCTCCGCAAATACACTGCGAGGGCCTCATTCTCTGGGCAAACCACCACCACCGAGCGCCTCTGATCGTCCATTTTGGGTTTCGATTGATTGTCCACGATTCAAGCCCTACCTTAGAGATCAGAGCTAGAATTTTCGCAAAATCGTATTCTTAGAATTTTTGGAAGAGATTTCTGAGTTCGTTTTGAGAGAGAGGACGGAGAAGATGAGAGATGAAGGTGATCGGTTTTGAGAGAGAGAGAGAGAGAGAGAGAGGACGGTCGACGGAGAAGAAAAGAGGAAAAAAAGAAAAACATAATGAATAAAAAAATAAAAGTAAGAAAGAGAAAAAATAATATAATAAGAGTAAAAAATAGTATTTAATTGATATAGGGAAAATTTAAGGAATCTATTGTGGGCTGTTTTTTATAGGGAAGCAAAAAATGGTTTTGTTTCCTAAATATAGGAAAAATGGTTGGAAAACTGATGGGAGTACTCTAAGACTAGCCAAACCGCAACAGCTACAAATCCAAAATTTGTAGCTAAGGTTTGTTGTTTTGTTTTGGCGTAAAATAATTTTTAAAAAATATTTTTCCGTATTTTCCAGTATTTGGTACGATCGGAAATAATAGTCAACCGAACAGTTTTTTGGTTTAATCGAAAAAAACTTTTTTTAATTTCCATAAAGTATTATTCATTTTTTAAAATCGTAAATCATTTTTTGAAAATTTAAGTTTCTCATTCTTAACTTGCCGTAGTTCGCCGGAACTTTGCCAGACCACCGTCGGAACTTTGCCAAACCACAACTGGAATAGTGACGGACCACCGCCGAACACCGTTGGAGCTTAAATTTTTAGTTTTTTTTTTTTTTTTTTTTTTCATATTTTTATGTTGTGTATAAAAATTGAGTTTTATATTTAATATGATTGAATGAAAATATAAAAGAATATTTGTGCTTTTCTATACGCGCCAAATGCCAAAAATATTTTTAACGAAAAAGATTTTCTTAAAAAATCAACATTTTCGAACGGAAAATATTTTAAACCAAAATAAACTAAGCAGGACCTAAGAGTGCTCGTACTTGCAGCGGATTGAAGGCAGTTACACTGGGAGAACAGTTCAGAAGCATTAGCATGTAGAGAGAGAGCGCCGAATTGATCCAGGTCTAATACATAAATCTAACAATAATTTTATTCTCCACGTATGCATCTCGCATGACGTTTTAATCCTTCAAAACGTAAAAGAATTAAAACCAAGGAGACAAAAAGCATTGGAAAAATAATTCAGTTCAGTACCACGCACCATGTAAATAGATTTTAATTAATTAATTAAGTTTGTTATAAAAATTTCAAGAATTCTGTACGTTTTTACCGTCCTCAATTTTTTTTTTTTACCGACAGCTTTTGAAAAAAATGTCTAATATTTTTCATTTCAGAAGTTTTTTTAAAAAAGCGTCAATAAAAATTTAAATTTAGACGGTTATCGTCTAAAAAACAACGGTCCGTAATTACTTTTTTTATTTTTTTATTTTTTGGTAGTGGTTCAGTACGATGATTCCCAAAGAAAGATTTTGTTAAATAAATTCAAGATCGCCCAGGCTGGCAGAACACAAAAGAGCTTAATTTCCCAGAATTTGAAGAACAAACTATGACACGTAGGATCACTTGGAGGCGATGATAGAATGCAAAGGGAACTGAATTTTATCAAAGAGATTGGATTCCAAAACTAGCCATCAATGAGAACAAGCGTGTAGGAATTTGTTGCACAAGTTTGTCGTTGTATCTGTAATGGCAGGCTCTTTGGCTAGGCCAATTAGGTATTATAATTAAATTTTGTTTAACATTTTTTTTTTTTTTTTTTGTAAGACTCAGTTTATAATAGAATTGTTAGTCAGTGCCCTTTAATTAAGGCTCAATTATGAAAAAAAAAATTACAAAAAATTCAATCTCAATAAAAATATTGAGACTTTTAGAGGAAAATAAAAAGAAAAATAAAAAATTACACTAATGACACCCTAAAGCAATAAGTAATTTTGTCTGCGCGTAAAACTAGCATATTTATTAAGTTCATTCATTAAAATAATGTTTAGGATAAATTTTTTCTTTTGTTTTGCACAAATTAAATTTTATATAAAAGAAATTATATGTAACTCGACATAAAATGTGTCATTTGTCAAAACTAAATGTCTTGCAGCAAACACAATTGCTACATGTTTCGAAAAGAAAATAAGAGTAAGAAGCAATAAAAATAAAAGTTATAAACTAGAAAGTAAAATTATTATTTAGATATAAAAATTATCTCTTAAATTTATCGTTTTAAGATTCAAAATCTATCGAGTTCGCCTCCATTCTTCGTGTCACAAAATCTATGTACTGTGTAGCATATCCCTAGCCTTAGCTGTCACCTATATATATATAGTCGTATTCCCATTTTCCACTCTTTTATCATCTTATCCTTTATTTATTTTTTATATTTTTATAATTTGTTTATTTATTTTTATCTTTTTCTATTACTTAGGCCATCTCCAGTAGAGTGGCTAGTTTAGCTGAAATGGGTAAATTTAACTTTTTTTGCTTTTTTCTCCTCTCCAGCAGAATGGCCAAACTAAACATTTTCATCTAACATTGAACAGTGAATAGGCAGAGTTGCCTATTAACTGTTCACCCAAGTTACAATTTTTTATTACTATTTTCTCTCTCCCCCCCTCTCCCTCTTCGTCCCACTGTCCCTCGACTCCCTCTCCAGCGATCTCTCTCTGTCATCCCCATCTCCCGGCAATCGGAGATCCAGATTTTAGACTTCTTGCCGAGGTAGGAGCTTCTTGCGGAAGTGGCGGAAAACGGTGGCGTCAAGGACGTCGATGTTGTCAGGGGGAGGCGAGCGGCGCATCTGGGCGTTGGCCAGGTGGAGCACCAGGTGCTCCCGCTGGTTCTGCAAGGCTCCGATTCCGATGGGTATGATCTTGTACGGCTCCGATTCTGCCAGTGCGGTCCGCGGCTGGGCCGGAGAAGGCCGCTGCCGGTGGCTCATGGCATAGGGGAGATCTGAAATACGATGGGGTTGGCCGGTTGATGGGGTTGGTCAGGTGGAGCACCAGGTGCTCCCGCTGGTTCTGCACGGCTCCGATTCCGCCAGTGCGGTCCGCGGCTGGGCCGGAGAAGGCTGCTGCCGGTGGCTCATGGCATAGGGGAGATCTGAAAAATGATGGGGTTGGCCGGTTGATGGGCATGGGGACGGATTCGACGGAAGAGAGAGAAAGAAAATAAAACAATTAAAAAAATATGACAAAATAATATTTTAAGGAAATGAAGATTAGAATAAAGTGTATTGTTGGAGTGTTTTTAACTGTTGGAGTTGCTAAAATAAATATTTGTAGTTTTTGAATAGCTACTTTAACTCTTCTTGCTGGAGATGGCCTTATATAGTTACTTTAACGATTGGGAAATACCGAAATATCCTGGAACCACAGTACACGCAAAGAAAAAACTATGACATGATTATGAGCTTCACACCTTTTTTTTTTTTACCCAAAAAAACCACTTTCTATACGATGCAATTTAGTCTTTTACTGTATTTTACATGCATGCTTTCATAATTTCATAATTTTATTATCTTACCACTAATCACACGTTTTCATAAAGTAGAGTTTACAGTAGTCAAAGTAAATTTCATGTGAGTTGTAAACATGGATGTTTTAGGTATATAAAATATTCATACTATGCAAAAAATAATAATAAGTATCCATGTGGTTATGGAATTGTAAATGAATGAGTTTCTCAAAAAAAAAAAAAAAAAACAAAAAGGAATGGATGAATGAAATAGGGTGAATTGATAAAAGAAATGAAATTCGAATAGATTAGGCAAATTCGAGGATGCCTTCCCTCCAAGTTCAACATAACACTTACAAAACAAAAGCCTACATTTATTACAGGAATTGGGCTTGATATACTCGTCCATTAACCACTAGCCCATGTGCACAAGCTTGAGTCCCAAGTATATTAAACGCTACATCTAACAGTGCCATCTATCTTTCTTACCAGTAGAACAGAGAGGATAATGGACTTTTGCTTTGTTTAATAACTCCAAACTTTAGTAGCTTTCTCGCTATATATCTTCTTGATCTCTTACTTTTGATAAAAAGGATATCAATAAAGCCTCACAGAAATTGAATGCGCTCCCTCTTGTAGAGGAATGGAATTGTCATGCAACCTTACTGGTGGGTAGGCCTTTAGGTTCTCTAAACAGATCGTCATGTTACTTAAGGGTATCTGTCAAAGGCCCTTGCAACCCTTTGTTCACTTCTAGCTTTGAGGGAGTATCGGGATTGGCCAATAATGGTAGAAAGACTCATTTATTTTCTTTTCTTGAGCGCTTAAATTATTCCCCTTCTTCTAAGCTCACGCTAGGCCTTTTTTGGAGATCTTGCAGCACACAGCTTGATGAGCCCCATGGTAGGCCGAATCTTAAAGATCCCTTGCAAGTTTCAGATGGGCTAATCACAAGGTCAAGAGCGAAGAAGATCAAGGAAGTAATGCAAGGATTGGTACAATCCACTTGGGCCGAGTTTGCAAATTTATTAAGTAAGACCCCAACATTCAAGATGGGCTTGAAAGAAGAACCAACTTTAATCCTGGTGGTTTAGTAGAATCTTTATTTTACTAAGTATAGGCTTGTGGGCCTTTTTAATTTATTAAGTTGACTTTTTTTATTAGCTATAGGCTTTTAGTTCGGTTGTTTTGAGCCTGATGATGTTCAGCCCATGTATTTTAATTTATGAAGGCCTTAGTAGGCCCTAGGGTTTCTTGAAAGTGTTTAAATAGACTTGTAACCACCACACTTTGTAAAAAACAGTTGATTGTGAATGAAGTTTTGTTCTTCATAGAAAACTTTTTAGTTTTTTCTACTTGTTCTTGATTGAATTAAGAACTTATCAAAGGCAAACCCTTTGTGGCGTTCTTACCAAATCTAGGTTCTTGAAACAAGATTTCAACGGATCCAAGTCTTCTTGACTTGATTTTTGGCTTTCTTGGGTAGGTTTCAATTTGATTGTGGGTTCAAGGGAATTCAATCCCACGGATTCACATCAGTTGGTATCAGAGCTCAGATTCCAAATCAGGTCTTATTTATCCTTCTTATTTATCTTTCTTATTTTTTTTTTTTTTTTTTTTTTTTATTTTTTTTTTCGTTCTTGCATTTGGATCTGCAACTCCTTTCTTCATTCTTATTAATTTCGTGTGTTCTGTTCGAAAAAAAAAAAAAAAAAATCGTGTGTTAGAATTCAGATCTGTGATTTTCACAATTGGTTACTCGTGTACTTGATTCAGGAATTTAGATTTGTGAATTCTTTAATTAATTACGCAAGTCTATGCTTTAATTTTTCAGATATGAAATTGTCAGATTTGAATTGCTTTTGCGAATCTTTGCTTTAATTTTCAGATCTGTAATTTCCATATTTGGATTCCATTCTTAATTGATTATGCGAATCTTTGCTTTAATTTTCAGATCTATGATTTCAAGATTTTGATTTTTCTTTCCATATCTGCAACTTCCATCTTTGAATTACATGTCGTTATCAATTGTCCTTTTGTCTATTTCCATGTCCTTGTTGAAATTTGATCAATAATTTCAAGATTTGGATTTTCTTTCCATATCTGCAACTTCCAGATTTGAATTACATGTCGTTTTCAATTGTCCTTTTGTCTATTTCCATGTCCTTGTTGAAATCTGATCAATCATTTTTGGCAATCACAATTATTGTTACTGCTGCTTGTGACTAAAAAAAAAAAAAAAAAAATCCGGGAAAAAAATATTAAAAAAATTCCGAAATTGTTGTTTGATCTATATCATCTTTAGTATCTTGTTTTCCTAATCGCTCTTTTTCTTGTACAAATTCCTTGAAATCCGTGACTTTTCATTCATTTCTTGTTCCTTGAATTTATTTTTGGTTAGAATAATACAAGGTTGTACCTTGATTAGTTTCACTAGTTCTTAAAGAACTTGAAAGAGAAAACAGGTGAAGTGAAAGGCAAGAGAGTGTGAAATAGTATTGAAAAAGGCCAAAAGAGTGAAAACATGAGTGGAGTGACAATATGTGAGTGTAAACACATAAGGGAGTGATTCGTGAGGTTTTTTTTTTTTTCTAACCTTTGTTTTGCAGCAATCATGTCTCACGATAGTGGTAAGAGCATTGCCGAAGATGATACAAAATTGGCTGATCCGAAAGTGTTTATGGAGGCCATGATGAGTGAGATGAGGCGTGTGATGAAGATGGAGATGGAGCAGGTTCACGAATGGATAGATCAGATGAAGAATAGACGTGAGGAGCAACCACAAAACGGTCGTAATTTGCGTAGAAGGAAAAGAGTCCCACCGAGGGAGGAGGATGAAGAGCGTTATGGGTCTGGTTTTGATGATGAGGAAGACATAACACCTAAAGTTGGAATAGGTGGAGTGGGCAGACCTAGAGGAGTTAGGCATGAAAGAGGACCTAGGAGAAATCCAATGGGTCAAGATGGGGTAGATAGGAACCTTGGGAGCATCAAAATTAAAATACCATCTTTCCAAGGTAGGAATGACCCTGAAGCATATTTAGAGTGGGAGAAGAAAATAGAGTTGACTTTTGCTTGTCACAATTATTCAGAGAAGAAGAAAATGAAACTGGCAGTATTTGAGTTCATTGATAATGCAATTATTTGGTGGGATCAATTAGTGACCAATAAGAGGAGAAATCATGAGAGACCTATAGAAACATGGGGTGAGTTGAAGGCTCTCATGAGGCGGAGATTTGTACCTAGCCACTACTATAGAGAACTCTACCAAAAATTACAAAACCTTACACAAGGGTATATGAGTGTAGAAGAGTACTATAAGGAGATGGAGGTGGCTATGATTCGGGCTAATGTAGAGGAGGATCGGGAGGCTACAATTGCCAGATTTTTAAGTGGTTTGAATAGGAACATAGCCCATGTAGTTGAGTTGCATCATTATGAGGAGGTAGAAGACATGGTGCACATGGCTATGAAGGTGGAGAGACAATTACAGAGAAAGGGGGCAGCAAGGTATACTTCAGTTTCTAGCACTCCTTGGAAACCAAAGTGGGATAGAAATGATTGGGCTGCGGTAAAGGATGGACAAGCAATCAAGCTTGCTCCTTTAACCACAAAACAGGTCTATGAGGACCAACTTAAGCTGAAAAGTGAGATTGAGCAAAAAAGAATGGGTGAGACTGAGACACAAGAAAGAAAAATGAGAGAAAAGAAAAATGAGGGTGAGGACGAAATCTCAATAAAAAGAGAGAGTGAAAAAGAAAATAGAGAGGTGGCTAAGATTAAAGAAAAGAGAGTGGAGTCACGAGAGAAAAAAGAAAGAGAACCTGCAGAGAGAAAAGGAAAGACAAATATGAGTTCATATGCACAGGAGAGTGAGGTTAAGAGGGTCTTCTTAGAAGATCAGCCTATGAGTTTTGTTGTTTACAAAGAATCTTATCTTAATCTTGATGAAACTAACCAATCTCTTCCTAGTTTTGCTGTTTCTTTGTTGCAGAAGTCCGATGATGTATTTCCGGAGAAAATGCAGAGTGGGTTGCCACCCATTAGAGGCATTGAGCATCAAATTGATTTCATATCTGGAACCGTTATTCCAAACCAACTAGCCTACAAGAGTAATCAGGAGGAGACCAAGGAGCTTCAAAGGCAAGTTGGAGAATTGAAAACCAAGAGTAGCTGGAATTTTAGTATCTAAGAAGTTGTGGGTACTACTTGAGTCTATGATAATTATGACTTGTTGATACCTTAGGATTCCTACAATCCTTAGTGTCTTAGGACTAGGAGTACATATGATAGCATCAGGAGATATTTCAGGAAATTCTTCCAAGAAAAACTCATTAGGATCATATTCTTCTGGTGGTATGTCTCTCATCTTATCTTTATCAGTTTCTCCCACAGCCTCAATGAGAAACAACTTGAACACACTGCATACATGGTCTTTACTCCATTTAGAATCACACGAGTAACAAAGTTCATTTCTCATTCTTTCCTCCATCTCAAGTTGAGAGATTTTCTGGATTGTCACTAAAGGCCTAGAGTGGATTACCACTGCCCTTCCCATTCTGCCTAGCTCTAAATATAGGCTATATATTCTGCCTTGATTGACCCTGCATATTCCCTCGTGTACCAGCATTGCCAATTCCCTTAAAGAATCCAATTGGTATTTAAGCATTTACCGTGATTGGAATTATGAAATTGATTAGAATTCCATACGGGTCTAACAACTCTTCTAGTATTCCACACACATTTTTCTTGAATTCTAGCAAAGGAGTAATCATTAATCAAGCTTTTAGAGCTAAACATTCTAATTGGTAATCTTATTTCATCCTTTAGTCCTAAAAAAAAAAAAAAAAAAAAAAAAAAAAAAAACTTCATTTGAAAGATTCTGGTAGTCCTTGTACCTTAATGACCAAATTATCAAATTGAGTCTTATAATCCTCAAGAAAACCCACTTGTTTCGGTTTAGTTAGGGTTTCAATAGGATCATCATATCATATGATCTTTATTTCATCCTTTAGTCCTCCCAAAAAAATACTTAATTTGTAAGATTCTGGTAGTCGTTGTATCAAATTGAGTCTTATAATCCTCAAGCAAACAAACTTGTTTCGGTTTAGTTAAGGTTTCCATAGGATTATCATAGAATCTTTTCCCAAATCTAACTTGCATAGCCCTAACAAATTCTTCCCACATACAAACACATTTTTTTGCCTTAAACTCTTGAAACCACAAAAGAGCCTTACCTTCAATATGAAATGAAGGAAATTGAGAGCCCTTGTGCATCCAGAGTTCCATAGACGTCGAAGAATTGAGCACCTCTTCAACACCAAGTTCCTAGATTCTCCCCATCAAACCTTAAGGATATCCCTGTTGGATGCTACATGTACGTTCATTTATTATTTCATACAATTGTGATTTTCAATGCAATATACAGGATTGAGCAATTGTAATAAACAGATGGAAGTCACGTTTCTTAAAAATGTTTCTTCAAAACTTTTAAGGAATTTTATAAGGTTTACCGAATGTTATACCAAAATATTTCTTCTAAATTTTAATGTTTTGATTTATTATATAGAACGTATGATGAATTAAAGATAAATGTTGTAGATAATAGTGATCTTAATGCATGGTTGAATTGGCACTGCTTTTAAATTAGCCGATGCATGATGGTGAGTGGCAGTGTCACGTAAAAAATATGCAACTAGGCTTTTGTTTTGTTGGAAAGTGGACCACAAGCCCCAACAAAAATGGCTCGACATTGGCTACTTAAAAAGTATAGAGGTCTTTATGATATTATCCAAAATTATCACTTATTCTATAGAATAGTACGTAGCAATAAGCAATCACATAAAATTGTAATTAATTATGTTATAACTGAAAAAAAAAAATAATATAGAAAACGGAATTGCCAATGATGGTTAATAGCTAGCTTTGTAGGAGTACTTATAGATAATTTAAGGCTTACTTTTTATTTGTAAAACATTCCTGAATATGTTATCCACCAATGTTTTTTTTTTAAAACAAAAAAAAACAAAAAAATTGCTAATACACGCAAAGCATTATTTTATTCATTTCAACGTATTCGCTACAACACTCTCTTGCCCTCCTTTTTGTTTTTCACTTTGTTTGTTTTGTTTTTTTCATCTACTTGAAATCCATTAAATTCACAAGCTAAACTTGGGAGGTCTAGGAAATCAACATCATCTATTTGAAAAACGACAATAAGGAATAACAGGATCGTTGCCGCACTGGGCTGCACAAATTCTATTCTCACAATTTGGAAGATCAAAGCATTCACTAGCACGTTGACCACAACCTTGTTCTGGTATGATTCCGGTTATTAATTCCTGTTGCAATTTTTGTAACATGTTTCAATGTAGCTTCCTACTTTATCCGCACATGTCATGAAAAAAATTACATCAGATTCTTTATAGGAACACATGCATACATGAACACACACGCACGCACACACACATAGATATAGATATATGTATATAAAACTCTTGAACCACCTGTACCTGTTTTTTAACTTGGTCCTATAAATGGTTGATTGTGATATTAGAATACACCAAATTACCTTCTTGTGACAAAGAAGTTCATCTGTCAATGTTGTCCGTTATAATGGATAGAAAAATGGTCATGTGGCTTACACATGACTAATTGACCAAAATCATCTCAAAATACTCTCACTTTGACCATTGAAATACTGAAATTGCGTCTTTCCATATACTAAAGATTTTTTATTTTTTTTTCCTTTGTCAATAGTTGTATCGCTGTATATTCTATTTTTCATTCCCATAGCCTTTTGTTTTCATTTCATTCCATATTTAGCTGTAATCCAAAGAACATTGTAAATTACCATTTATGGTGTTCACTATGTATAGCATTAATAACAAAGCACTTATTTTCTTAATAGCATGTGCTTCAAATATTTTTTTTCAGAAGCATTAATCACTTTTTTAGACTGGTTTTGTAAGAATTAGATACAAACCAGTTTGTAGCTAATTTTTGTCCAAAAAAAAAAAATGAATGAAAAACACATAAAAACTTATTACATATGTACATCAAAGAATAATTGTAATATGTATTAAGCAAAAGTCGTAATATTAGTTAAAGGATCCCAGACAATAAAAGAGAATTTGATATAAATTTAATAAAACAAATATATCAAGAAATGTCAATTATAATTGTCTAACAAGGAAAAAAAAAATTTGACATGAGTTGGTGAATATATCAATAAAATGAAACTATAGAACAAATTATGAAAATATATTAACGAACAATGAAAAGCCATATTTATTTAGAAAAGTAAGATAGGCTACAAAAATAGAAAGAAAATAAGAGAATACTAATAATAGAAAAATGTGGACTTCTTTTCTTGGAAAGCAATGTAGTTTTTAAAAGTCTTTCTCAATAAATAAACTTGTTACAAAGGAGAGGAAATCATACCAAATGAGAAAACCAAGAAAGTCGCAACAAGAAGAGAGAGTGTTGTAGAGTATTTCATATTGTGATGAAAAGAGTGCACTAAAATACTTCACTCTCACCTCAAACGAATGAAAAAACGTGTATTCGTTTCAGATTGTCTTCCTCCCTTGGCTCATGCCAAGTGCAAATTTCTAAACCATGTAGAGTCCGGGGAGGCTTTGTTAGTTACTGAGATTAGATCCACATATATACTAACACAAACAACATACAACATACAACACGTGCATAAGAGCAATGATGGAAGTAACCCATAATGCGTAGTTATTTTTTGGATACATAAGAGGGATTCGAGTCTCTTGGTGCCCATCTCATAGATTATTCTGCATTATAAACGAATTATTTGCATTTATAAGCAGAATGCCCCTGCTTATATAGATTTGTTTAAATTTATCTTATTGCCTACATTATTTTAGAAATTAATTTTTTACTTTGAAAAGGTTTTCCTTTTTTCTTTTGTTTCTCCAAACCTAAAATTATAATCCGCCCATGATGCCTATGGATAAGAATCCTGTCTATTTCACTTGTAATGGGGAGATCCTATTCCGATGCCCACATACATGGTAGCAAATAAATGATGCAATGCCCATCATAAACTTGGCGTTGGTTATGTTAAAAGGAAAAATCATAAGTCCCAAAAAAAAATTATTGTTAATAATGGTTATTTATTAATTAATTGGCAAAGAAAATGATGCTTCCATTTTTTTAGTGACTAAATATATCAGCTTGCTAGTCAATTATGTTGATCAGAAAACTTTTAGCGCTCGAAAATTACTTTGCTCACAAGCTATAGTAAAATGGCTTATTGTTTGCTACTTAAAAGTACAAAGGTCTTAATTAACTGTGTTATCCAGTGTTTAACACTTATTCTTAGGAATATATAGTAGCAATAAGCAATCACATTAATTTATAATTAATTATGTTATAATTGAAAAAAGAAATAGAAAATAATAAAATTGACAATGCTAGTTGATAGATTGGTAGTCCAGGAGCTAAGAAGGAATGTTTGTTGAGGGTTATTAGTTATTATAACTAATTTAAAACTGATCACTTATTTAGAAATAATAATTGAATTGGTTTTTTGCAAAAGATTATAAAAAAGAAAAAGTTGTTGATACTACCAAAGCATTGTTTTATTCAATAAAAATCTATTCGTGTGGTACAACACTGTGTAGATAGCCCTCCCTTTTCCTTTTCATACTATTTAATTTTTCTTCTCATCTATTTGAAATTCTGAAAATTCAAAAGCTAAAACCTTGGAGGTTGAGGTATGTAACAACATCTGTTTGTACTATGACAATATGGCATAAATGGAGTCATTCTACCACCGCAATGGACCATGCAATTGCTTCTCACACAACCCGCTAGGAAGCTCTGAGCAAACACCAGCACCTTTAGCACTTCTTTGTCTCGGTGTGATTCTTGTTATTCAAGACTCAAAGTAAAAAAGAATAATATAGACTTATTATATATATATATATATATATATATATATATATATATATATATATATATATATATATATATATATATATATATAGCAAAGAATAATCGCAATATGATTTAAGAAAATGTTGTAATATTAGTTGAAGGATGTCAAACAATAAAATAGAATTTGAAATAAGTTTAATAAAACAAACATATCAAGAAACGCCAAATAATTGTCAAACAATGAAATAAAATTGGCATGTGTTGGGGAATATATCAATAAAATGAAACTATAGAACAAAATATGGAAATATATTAACAAACAATGAAAAGCCATATATATCTAGAAAAGTAATAAAATAAAAGAATACTAATAATAGAAAAATGTGGACTTTTTTTTCTCAAAAAACAATGTAGTTTCTGAAAGTCTTTCTTAATATAATCTTCTTTATTTTTAACAAAATGAAGAAGAAATAGAATTGTTATGAAAGAGAGAAAACAATACCAAAAGAGACAACCAAGAAAGTCACAAAAAGAAGAGAGAATGCTACAGAGTAATTCATATTGTGATGAAAAGAGTGCACTAAAATACTTCACTTTCTCCTCAAATGAATGAAAAATACATAGACTTATTGCATATATATAAACATGAATAGTGTTTCTTACCTGTTTTAGGGTCAAGAGATAGATTCGGTAATGACTTCCAGGTGGGAGCCCATGACATGCCCTGATAAGCAAGCATATTATGGGCAAACAAAATTAGACATGAGTGTTCCAAAATGTCTTTCTACCTCAGAACACACCTCTAGTAGTCTTGGCAGATGATCATTGAACTTGGTAATCGGAGTGAAGGTGTCACTAGTAACTGTCCTCATAACAGTGACAAATCTTCCCAATAAGAACCAAGACAAATACATCTTGACTAGCCTATATGATTGATCTTTCTTCATCTTTATGACTCTCCTATTATCATTCTAAATGAGTGATATCGCCATTACAGTGGTTCTACCGTCACTGAATTGAGCTACGCATAACGAAGGTGAACCACGAAGGATAGGATCTCACCTTACCACCTCCTGACGGTGTTGGATCAACGTTTCTACCCCACCTTGAGCTTGGGGAGTATCGTGATGCTTCTTGGTTCAAGTAGGTCACAAGCATGAGCGACATAATGTATTCTTCGAGATAAGGTGGCCCTTCCCTTGATTGAGGCAATGCCCGATCTGCTGCCAGGTAGACTGTTTCTAAGGGGCATAGGCCTTCCAAAAGGTAACGGAGGTGTGCAAAGGTTTCCTTGGGCCAGACATATATATATATATATATATATAGCAAAGAATAACTATATTTTATGATGCAAACACACTATCTTTACAAAACAAGCGGAAAAAAACATGTATTTGTTTCATATTGTCTTCCTCACTTGGCTCATGCCAAGTGCAAATTTCTAAACCATGTAGAGTCTTGGGAGGCCTTGTTAGTGAGATTAGATCTACATATATACTAACACAAAACATATACAATACATTTTCTTTCTTCTTTTTCTTTGGTCTAAGAATATTTATTAAAGCAAGGCTTGCATAAGGGCAGTGATAGAAGTAACCCATAATGCGTAATTATTTTTTGGATACACATTAGGGATTTGAGTCTCTTGGTACACATCTCGTAAATTATTCTGCATTATAAACGAATTATTTGCATTTATAAGCGGAATTCTCCCTGTTTATATAAATTAATTTAAATTTATCTTATTGCCTGCATTATTTTAGAAATTATTTTTTTACTTTGAAAAAGTTTTCTTTTTTTCTTTTGTCTCTCCAAACCTAAAATTATAATTCCTGTGGAGAATAATCCTTTCTATTTCACTTAAAATGGAGAGATCCTCTTCCGATGCATACATACATGGTTGCAAATAAATGATGCAGTGCCCATCATAAACTTGGCTTTGGTTATGTCAAAAGGAACAATGATTATTTATTAATTAATTGACTTCGAATACCTAAGTCAAAAAAAAAATATCGTTAATAATGATTATTTATTAATTAATTGACGAAGAAAATTATGCTTCCATTTTTTAGTGACTAAATATATCAGCTTGCTAGTCAATTACGTTGATCAGAAACTTTCAGTGCTCGAAAATTTCGTTGTTCACAAACCATAGTAAAATAAATTATTGTCTGCTACTTAAAAGTATAAAGGTCTTAATTGCATTATCCGTATTAACACTTATTCTTAGGAATATATAGTAGCAATAAGCAATCACATTAACTTCTAACTAATTATGTTATAACTGAAAAATGAAATAGAAAATAACAAAATTGACAATGCTAGTTAATAGCTTGGTAAGAGCCAAGAAGGAATGTTTATTGAGGGTTATTAGTTAGAGTAATGATTCACTACCACCTAAATATACAACTTTTCACCACCTTGTCTATGTGGCAAGGTGGTCCCCTACTAACTTTAGAGTTTTTTTATTTTTAAAAAATAAAATAAAGTGGGGGACCACCTTGCCACATAGACAAGATGGTGAAAAGTTGTATATTTAGGTGGTAAAGAATCATTTCTCTATTAGTTATTATAAATAATTTAAAACTGAACAGTTATCTGCAAATAATAATTGAATTGGTTTTTCACAAAAGATTTTTTTTTTTTTGAACAAAATAATCAGAGCTACCACGCATTAATCTAAAGATGCCCTCAGAAAAACTTAAACGAAAAGAAATTTGAATGTTATGACTTTGTTCTTTGTTGAATATTAACAACACCAAGAATTTTGTGAACTAAAAAATGATAGTATAAACATATTCTTGAAATTTGAAATTGAAAAGTAAAAAAAATAAATGAAATTAATGCGTGAAGAAGAAAAAAGATTTATACCAAGGAAAGGAAATAATACCGAAAGATAAAACTAGGAAAGTCACCAAAAGGAAAGAGAATGCTGCGGAGTATTTCATATTGAGAAGAAATTGACTAGAATTCCATATAGGTTTAACAACTCTTCTAGTATTCCACACACATTCTTCTTGAATTCTGGCTAAGGAGTAATCATCAATTGAGCTTTTAGGGCTAAACATTTTAACCGGTAATCTTATTTCATCCTTTAGTCCTCCCAAAAAAAAAAAACTTCATTTGTAAGATTCTGGTAGTCCTAGTATGTTAATGGCCAAATTATCAAATTGAGTCTTATAATCCTCAAGAAAACCCACATGTTTCGATTTAGTTAGGGTTTCCATAAGATCATCATATGATCCTTGTTTCATCCTTTACTACTCCTAAAAAAATACTTAATTTGTAAGATTCTGTTGGTCCTCTTAGCTTAATGGCCAGATTATCAAATTGAGTCTTGTAATCCTTAGGCAAACCAACTTGTCTTCGTCACTTTGCTCAGGCCAAGTACAAATTTCTAAACCATGCCGTGTCCAAGAAGGCCTTGTTAGTGACTTTGATCCACATATACAGTAACACATACAACATACACGACCTTTTCTTTCTTCTTTTTGTTTGGTCAGAGAATATTTATTAAAGCAACGCCAACATAACTGCAATGATAGAAGTAAAAAATAATGCGTAATCATTTTTTGGATACACAATAGTGATATGAGTCTCTTGGTGCCCATCTCGTAGATTATTCTGCATTATAAACGAATTATTTGCATTTATAAGTGGAATCCTCCCTTCTTATATAGATTAATTTAAATTCATCTTATTGCCTGCATTATTTTAGAAATTAATTTTTTAACTTCGAAAAAGTTTTATTTTTTATTTTTTGTCTCTGCAAACCTAAATCTATAATTTGCCCATGATGCCTATGAATAAGAATCATTTCTATTTCAATTGAAATGTAGAGATTCTATTCCGATTCCTACAAACATGGTTTGCAAATAAACGATGCAGTGCCCATTATAAACCTGGCTTCGGTTTTATATCAAAAGGAACAATCGTAAGTCCTAAAAAAAAAATATCGTTAATATTGTTTATTTACTAATTAATTGACAAAGAAAATGATTCTTCCATTTTTTCTAGTAACTAAATATATCGGCTTGCTCGTCTATTTCGTTGATCAGAAAACTTTTAGTGCTCAAAAATTACATTGCTCACAAGGCATAATAAAATGGCTTATTGTCTGCTACTTAAAATTACAGAGGACTTAATTGTCTTATCCAGGGTTATTAGTTTTTATAAATATTTTAAAACTGAACACTTATTTGCTAATAATAATTGAATCTGTTTTTCGCATAATGATTTAAAAAAGAATAAAGTCGTTGATACTACCAAAGCATTGTTTTATTCAATAAAATCTATTCGTGCGGTACAACACTGTCAAGCTAGCCCCCTTTTTCCTTTTCATATTATTTAAATCTTCTTCGCATCTACTTGAATTCCTTAAAATTCACAAGTTAAAACCTTGGTGGTCGAGGTATGCAACAACATCTGTCTGGACTATGACAATATGACATAAATTGAGCCATTCTACCACCGCAATGGTCCATGCAGCTGCTACTCACACAACCAGGAAGCTCTGAGCAAATACCAGCACCTTTACCACTTCCTTGTCCTGGTGCGATTCCTATTATTCAGGACTTAAAAAAGTAAGGTTCAAAAGAACATATAATAAAAAAATCATGCATGTTGTGATGGTAGAAAAAAAGATAGTAAGAGCAAGTAAAAGAAAGCGATGTAAAGGTCAAAATAGTAGCACCCTAATTAAACAAAAAAGTGTGGCCAATTTTCTAAAGTCTAAATGTCAAAACTATATTTTTGAATGAATATTTTATTTTTTGGTGCCAAACACGAATTAGTAACTAGAATGTTTTTACAACGATAAGAAAAAATTAAACGAAAAGAAATTTGAAAGTTAAGACTTTGTTCTTTGTTGAATATAAACGACATCAAGAATTTTGTGAACTAAAAAATGATAGAATAAATATATGCTTGAAATTTGATATTGCAAAGTAAAAAAATTAATCAAAATTAATGCATGATGAAGAAGAAAAAAAGTACGAAGGAGAGGAAACGATACCAAAAGATAAAACTAGAAAAGTCACCAAAAGGAAAGAGAATGCTGCGGAGTATTTCATATTGAGATGAAAAAGGTGCACTAAAACACTTCACTTTAATCTCAAACGAATGAAAAAACCCATATAGACTTATCCCATATATATAGCAAGGAATAACCGCAATATGTCTTAAGCAAATACCGTAATACTTGGTGAAAATTTCAAAAATAAAAGAGAATTAGAAATAAATTTAATAAAAAAAATTGTATCAAGAAAAGTCAAATAAGTAAGTAACAAGAAAAAAAAAAAAATAATTGACATGAGGTGGTGAATATATCAATAAAAGGTAACCATAGAAAACAAATATGGAAATATATTAAAGAAGAATGAAATGCCATATCAAGCAAGAAAGGTAAAATAAGCTAAGAAATAGAAAGAAAATAAGAGAATATTAGTAATAGAAAAATATCGACTCTTTCCACGAAAAAGCAATTTCGTTTTTGAAAATCTTTCTCAGAATAATCTTATTTTGGTTTTATTTATTAACTAAATACATTTTATGTTGATGTCGAAGGAACAATGTAAAATCATGTATGGAAAGGTAAAATACGATATCAAAGTAACATGAAATCAATAGAGTATTAATTATAGAAATAATTTTTAGAATCACATGAAACTGATTGGAATTCCATATAGGTTTAACAACTCTTCTAGTATTCCACACACATTCTTCTTGAATTCTGGCAATGGAGTAATCATCAATCGAGCTTTTAGGGCTAAACATTCTAACCGGTAATCTTATTTCATCCTTTAGTCCTCCAAAAAAAAAAAAAAAAAAAAAAAACTTCATTTGTAAGATTCTGACAGTCCTAGTATGTTAATGGCCAAATTATCAAATTGAGTCTTAAAATTCTCAAGAAAACCCACTTGTTTCGGTTTAGTTAGGGTTTTCATAGGATCTTCATATGATACTTGTTTCATCCTTTACTCCTCCCAAAAAAATACTTAATTTGTAAGATTCTGCCGGTCCTTTTAGCTTAATGGCCAGATTATCAAATTGAATCATGTAATCGTCAGGCAAACCAATTTGTCTTCGTCATTTTGCTCAGGCCAAGTACAAATTTCTAAACCATGATGTGTCCAGGAAGGCCTTGTTAGTGACTTTGATCCACATATACAGTAACACATACAACATACACGGCCTTTTCTTTCTTCTTTTTGTTTGGTCAGAGAATATTTATTAAAGCAACGCCAACATAACTACAATGATAGAAGTAAAAAATAATGCGTAATCATTTTGATATGAATCTCTTGGTGCCCATCTCGTAGATTATTCTGCATTATAAACGAATTATTAGCATTTATAAGTGGAATCCTCCCTCCTTATATAGATTAATTTAAATTCATTTTACTGCCTGCATTATTTTAGAAATTAATTTTTTTTACTTTGAAAAAGTTTTATTTTTATTTTTTGTCTCTCCAAACTTAAATCTATAATTTGCCCATGATGCCTATGGATAAGAATCCTTTCTATTTCAATTGAAATGTAGAGATCCTATTCCGAATCCAACAAACATGGTTGCAAATAAATGATGCAGTGCCTATCGTAAACTTAGCTTCGGTTTTATATCAAAAGGAACAATCGTAAGTCCTAAAACAAATATCGTTAATATTGTTTATTTACTAATTAATTGACAAAGAAAATGATTCTTCCATTTTTCTAGTAACTAAATATATCAGCTTGCTCGTCTATTACGTTTATCAGAAAACTTTTAGTGCTCAAAAATTACATTGCTCACAAGGCATAATAAAATGGCTTATTGTCTGCTACTTAAAATTATAAAGGACTTAATTGTCTTATCCAGGGTTATTAGTTTTTATAAATATTTTAAAACTGAACACTTATTTGCTAATAAAAAATTGAATCGATTTTTCGCATAATGATTTAAAAAAGAAAAAATCCGTTGATACTACCAAAGCATTGTTTTATTCAATAAAATCTATTCGTGCGGTACAACACTGTCAAGCTAGCCCCCTTTTTCCTTTTCATATTATTTAATTCTTCTTCGCATCTACATGAATTCCTTAAAATTCACAAGTTAAAACCTTGGTGGTCGAGGTATGCAACAACATCTGTCTGGACTATGACAATATGACATAAATTGAGCCATTCTACCACCGCAATGGTCCATGCAGCTGCTACTCACACAACCAGGAAGCTCTGAGCAAATACCAGCACCTTTACCACTTCCTTGTCCTGGTGCGATTCCTGTTATTCAGGACTTAAAAAAGTAAGGTTCAAAAGAACATATAATAAAAGAATCATGCATGTTGTGGTGGTAGAAAAAAAGATAGTAAGAGCAAGTAAAAGAAAGCGATGTAAATGTCAAAATAGTAGGTCCCTAATTAAACAAAAAAATGTGGCCAATTTTCTAAAGTCTAAATGTCAAAACTATTTTTTTGAATGAATATTTTATTTTTTGATGCCAAACACGAATTAGTAACTAGAATGTTTTTACAACGATAAGAAAAAATTAAACGAAAAGAAATTTGAATGTTAAGACTTTGTTCTTTGTTGAATATAAACGACATCAAGAATTTTGTGAACTAAAAAATGATAGAATAAATATATGCTTGAAATTTGATATTGTAAAGTAAAAAAATTAATCGAAATTAATGCATGATGAAGAAAAAAAGTACGAAGGAGAGGAAACGATACCAAAAGATAAAACTAGAAAAGTCACCAAAAGGAAAGAGAATGCTGCGGAGTATTTCATATTGAGATGAAAAAGGTGCACTAAAACACTTCACTTTAATCTCAAACGAATGAAAAAACCCATATAGACTTATCACATATATATAGCAAGGAATAACCGCAATATGTCTTAAGCAAATACCGTAATACTTGGTGAAAATTTTCAAAAATAAAAGAGAATTAGAAATAAATTTAATAAAAAAAAATATATCAAGAAAAATCAAATAAGTTAGTAACAAGAAAAAAAAAATGAATTGACATGAGGTGGTGAATATATCAATAAAAGGTAACTATAGAAAACAAATATGGAAATATATTAAAGAAGAATGAAATGTCGTATCAAGCTAGAAAGGTAAAATAAGCTAAGTAATATAAAGAAAATAAGAGAATGTTAGTAATAGAAAAATATCGACTCTTTCCACGAAAAAGCAATTTCGCTTTTGAAAGTCTTTCTCAGAATAATCTTATTTTGGTTTTATATATTAACTTAATACATTTTATGTTGATGTCGAAGGAACAATGTAAAATCATGTATGGAAAAGTAAAATACGATATCAAACTAACATGAAATCAATAGAGTATTAATTATAGAAATAATTTTTAGAATCACATGAAACTAATTGGAATTCCATATAGGTTTAACAACTCTTCTAGTATTCCACACACATTCTTCTTGAATTTTGGCAATGGAGTAATCATCAATCGAGCTTTTAGGGCTAAACATTCTAACCAGCAATCTTATTTCATCCTTTAGTCCTCCAAAAAAAAAAAAAAAAAAAAGAAAAAGAAAAAACTTCATTTGTAAGATTTTGACAGTCTTAGTACGTTAATGGCCAAATTATCAAATTGAGTCTTAAAGTCCTCAAGAAAACCCATTTGTTTTGGTTTAGTTAGGGTTTTCATAGGATCATCATATGATACTTGTTTCATCCATTACTCCTCCCAAAAAAATACTTAATTTGTAAGATTCTGCCGGTCCTTTTAGCTTAATGGCCAGATTATTAAATTGAGTCTTGTAATCCTCAGGTAAACCAACTTGTCTTCGTCATTTTGCTTAGGCCAAGTACAAATTTCTAAACCATGCTGTGTCCAGGAAGGCCTTGTTAGTGACTTTGATCCACATATACAGTAACACATACAACATACACGACCTTTTCTTTCTTCTTTTTGTTTGGTCAGAGAATATTTATTAAAGCAACACCTATATAAGTGCAATGATAGAAGTAACCAATAGTGCGTAATCATTTTTTGGATATACAATAGTGATATGAGTCTCTTGGTGCCCATCTCGTAGATTATTCTGCATTATAAACGAATTATTTGCATTTATAAGTGGAATCCTCCCTCCTTATATAGATTAATTTAAATTCATTTTACTGCCTGCATTATTTTAGAAATTAATTTTTTTACTTTGAAAAAGTTTTATTTTTATTTTTTGTCTCTCCAAACCTAAATCTATAATTTGCCCATGATGCCTATAGATAAGAATCATTTCTATTTCAATTGAAATGCAGAGATCCTATTCTGAATCCTACAAGCATGGTTGCAAATAAATGATGCAGTGCCCATCATAAACTTGGCTTCCATTTTATATCAAAAGGAACAATCGTAAGTCCTAAAAAAAAAATATCGTTAATATTGTTTATTTACTAATTAATTGACAAAGAAAATGATTCTTCCATTTTTCTAGTAACTAAATATATCAACTTGCTCGTCTATTACGTTGATAAGAAACTTTTAGTGCTCAAAAATTACATTGCTCACAAGGCATAATAAAATGGCTTATAGTCTGCTACTTAAAATTACAAAGGACTTAATTGTCTTATCCAGGGTTATTAGTTTTTATAAATATTTTAAAACTGAACACTTATTTGCTAATAATAATTGAATTGGTTTTCGCATAAAGATTTAAAAAAGAATAAAGTCGTTGATACTATCAAAGCATTGTTTTATTCAATAAAATCTATTCGTGCGGTACAACACTGTCTAGCTAGCCCTCTTTTTCCTTTTCATATTATTTAATTCTTCTTTGCATCTATTTGAATTCCTTAAAATTCACAAGTTAAAACCTTGGTGGTCGAGGTATGCAACAACATCTGTCTGGACTATGACAATATGACATAAATTGAGCCATTCTACCACCGCAATGGTCCATGCAGCTGCTACTCACACAACCAGGAAGCTCTGAGCAAATACCAGCACCTTTGCCACTTCCTTGTCCTGGTGCGATTCCTGTTATTCAGGACTTAAAAAAATAAGGTTCAAAAGAACATATAATAAAAGAATCATGCATGTTGTGGTGGTAGCAAAAAAGATAGTAAGAGCAAGTAAAAGAAAGCGATGTAATGGTCAAAATAGTAGCACCCTAAACAAAAAAGTGTGGCCAATTTTCTAAAGTCTAAATGTCAAAACTATATTATTGAATGAATATTTTATTTTTTTAGAGCCAAACACGAATTAGTAACTAGAATGTTTTTACAATGATAAGAAAAAATTAAACGAAAAGAAATTTGAATGTTAAGACTTTGTTCTTTGTTGAATATAAACGACATCAAGAATTTTGTAAACTAAAAAATGATAGAATAAATATATGCTTGAAATTTGATATTGCAAAGTAAAAAAATTGAACGAAATTAGTGCATGATGAAGAAAAAAAATTTATACGAAGGAGAGGAAACGATACCAAAAGATAGAACTAGAAAAGTCACCAAAAGGAAAGAGAATGCTGTGGAGTATTTCATATTGAGATGAAAAATGTGCACTAAAAACACTTCACTTTAACCTCAAACGAATGAAAAGCCCCATATAGACTTATCACATATATATAGCAAGGAATAACCACAATATGTCTTAAGCAAATACCGTAATACTTGGAGAAAATTTTCAAATATAAAAGAGAATTAGAAATAAATTTAATAAAAAAATATATATCAAGAAAAGTCAAATAAGTTAGTCGCAAGAAAAAAAAAAAAAAATGACATGAGGTGGTGAATATATTAATAAAAGGTAACTATAGAAAACAAATATGGAAATATATTAAAGAAGAATGAAATGCCATATCAAGCTAGAAAGGTAAAATAATCTAAGAAATAGAAAGAAAATAAGAGAATATTAGTAATAGAAAAATATCGACTTTTTTCACGAAAAACAATTTTGTTTTTGAAAGTCTTTCTCAAAAATATCTTGTTAAGGTTTTATTTATTAAATTAATATCTTTTATGTTGATGTCGAAGTAACAATGAAAAATCATGTATGGAAAGGTTAAATACGATATAAACCTAACAAGAAATCAATAGAGAATTAATTATAGAAATATTTTTTTTTTTGTTTTTTCCTTAATACAAAACAATGTATTTTTATAAATTTTTTTTTTTTTTTTTTTTTTTTTTTTTTTTTAAATTTCTGCATTTTAAATTGCACCGTACACACTATCTTGGCAAAACTAGGGAAAAAAATATTTATTGGTTTTAGATTTTATCTTCCTCTCGTGGTCCATAATAATCATTTGCAAATAAATCCTGATTTTTTTAGTAGGTGAGTAATTTGAGAAAATATAAGACAATTTAGAATTAATTTTACAACCAAATTAACATATCAAGAAAGAAAATAAGTTCTAAACAAGGAAAAAATTTATTGATAAGAGTCTATGAATATATCAATGGAAGGAAACCATAGAATAGAATATTAAAACATGAGAAATGATTGTTTCACAAGTCTTTTCTTGTTAGTTGCAGAAGGGTTGAGTTCTTTAATGAATAGAGCAGAGGAAGAGGGTAGGATTACAGGTGTCCCTATAGCTACTGGGGGTACACGGCTGAGTCACCTGCTTTTTGCAGATGACAGTCTTCTTTTTTGCTGGGCCACCTTCCTAAAATGGATAAATCTTTCCCAGCTCTTAAGTGTTTATGAGCTAGCATCTGGACAGAAGTTAAGGGTGCGTTTGGGATTGCGATTTCATAAACAATAAGTGCGATTTTAAACCAAATCGCAGAACATAGATCGTTTGGGAACTGCGTTTTTAAAAATTGCGATTTGAAAACGCAGAAAATCTGCTTTTTTAAATCGCAGATAAGATGATGCTTTTTTGAAAACGCAGAATTTTAAAAGGTAAATTCGCGATTTTAAAGGCTAAACTGTGATTTTGCCAAACGCTTAACTGCGTTTTTAAAAATCACTTTTTTCAAATCGCACATTTTAAAATTGTTATTTTAAATCGCACTTTTTGAAATCGCAAACCCAAACGGACCCTAAATGCATATAAGACCTCTATTTTCTTCGGCAAAAATACTATAGAGGAATTTAAAGCTTTTATTCAATCTTCAACTGGGCTTTCCACTACTTCATGCTATGAGAAATACCAAGGCCTTCCTTCTCTCATAGGCCATTCAAAGATAATTGCGGATTGGACAAAGATGTTCGGGTGAGTGATCTTATTGATCCGAACACAAGATGGTGGAACATCCATCTTGTCCACAGTACCCTTACCCCTGAGGGGGCGGAACGAATCTGTGGTGTGGCTCTTTGCTCACCAAATTTTGAAGATACTCTTATTTGGACAGGCACTCCTACTGGAATTTTCTCAGTTAAAAGTGCCTACCATATTGAGCAAAAGAGGAAAATGCAAGCCAAGGGGGAGAGTTCTTAGCCAAGGGAGGAAAGTGAGGTGTGGAAAAAGATTTGGCAACTGAGGCTTCGGCCCCTGTGAAGAATTTCAGCTGGAGGCTCTGCAATAATTTGCTTCCTACAAAAGAAAATTTGTTTCTCAGAAAAATTGCTCCTGACCCTTTATGTATGTTTCGTCTCCAGGAGCCTAAAACGAGTTACCACATTTTGTGGGGATGTCCCTCCTCAATTGCAGTTTGGCAAGAGTGCAGTAAAAAAATTCAGAAGCTCACCATTGGAGAAATGGGGGGGAAGGAATTTGTGCAGTTTCTTTGGGAGAAGCTAGAGGATGCGGATCTGTTGGAAGCATTTATGGTCGCACGGGCTATATGGATGAGACGCAACCAGTTTCTGTTCCAGAGAGGTTTTGATCCCCCATCCAAAGTGGTCGTGTTAGCTCGGAAGAGTGTTGAGGATTTCCTCTTGGCCATTTCCCACTCTTCAGAAGCGGATTCTTTTAGGCAACCTAAGATTGCGGTATGGAAGAAGCCACTTGCTAGGACTACAAAAATTAATTGGGATGCTGCTTTTAACTTGTCAAACAAGAGAATGGGTATAAGGGTGGTTGCAAGGGACAGCTTGGGGCAGGTAGTTGCAGCGAAGGCCAAGGTTTTTCGTTATATTGCCGATCCTGCTACAGGAGAAGCTTTGGGTGCATGACTGGCTGTTTCATTGGGTTGTGAATTGGGCTTTACAGATGTGATTTTGGAGTGGGACTCACTGGCTGTTATTGGTACTTTGAAGAAGCATGATGTGTGTTTAAGCAGTTATGGGCACTTGATCGACGACGCTAAACAGGGCCTCCTTCGAATGCAACGTGTTTTAATTAATAATGTTCGACGGGAAGCAAATCGGGCGGCTCATTGTTTAGCTAAACTAGCCATCTCCCACCTGTTAGACGCTATGTGGGTTGCGGAATGTCCTTCTATCATTCATCATGTAATCTCTGCTGAGCATTAATTATATGCTAGTTTTAATGAAAGTTACAACCATTTCAAAAAAAAAAAAAAAAAAAGAAAAAGAAAAAAGAAAAAGAAAAAAAAGATCTTGACACAACTCTTGTACAACTCTAACAATTTTTTTTTTTTTTTTTCAAACTAACTATTGGATCTATTTTGCTATATGTAGGTCCTACATATCCAATGGTTGATTTTATTTTATTTTTTTTTTTATTTTTATTTTTTTTTTTAAAAAAAAAAGTTGTTAGAGTTGTGCAAGAATTGTACAAAAGTTGTAAATGTATCATATCTCTAAGAAGATATTAGAAGAGCAATGAAATCATATCTAGAAAGTTCAAATATGATAATGATAAAGAAATTTAACAGTTTAATAAATTGTATATGGATTAATTCTAGGGTTGATTATGGAATTGTAAATGGAATAAATGATTGAATTAGGATGAATTGGTTAAAGAAATGGAATTCAAATAGATTAGGCAAATTAAAGGATGCCTTTCCACCATGTTCAATAGAACATTTACAAAACAAAAGACTACGTTTATTACAATAGTTGGGCTTGACATACTCTCCCATTAACCACTAGCCCAAGTGCACAAGATTGAGCCTCAAGTATATTAAACACCACATCTAACAAGTAAAACGACAAGCATCAAATAATCTTCTAGCTTCTCCTGTACGCCTTATACCCGGATCTCAAGTTCAATTTAGAGAAAATTTTGCCCCCAAAAGTTCATCTACAAGCTCATCCACAATAGGTATAAGGAATTTTTCTTTGATGGTTACCTAGTTGAGGGCTTTGTAATCCATGCACACCCTCAAAGTGCCATTTGTTTTTCTTACCAGTAGAATAGAGAGGATAATGGTCTATGGCAATGTCTAATGACTCTAGACTCCAGCAACACCCTCACTATCTTTTGGATCTCTACCTTTTGATAAAAGGATATCGATAAGGCCTCACAGAAATTGGTTGTACTCCCTCTTGTAAAGGAAGGGTATTGTCATGAGACCTTAATGGTGGTAGGCCTTTAGGTTCTCTAAACTGATTGTCATATTTCTTAAGGGTATCTATCAAAGGCTCTTGCAACCCTTTGTTCACATCTAGCTTTGAGGGAGTATCTGGATTGGCCAAAAGTTATAGAAAGACTCATTTCTTTTCTATTCTTGAGAGCTTTAGTGATTCCATTTCTTATAGGCTCACACTAGGCCCTTTTTGGAGACCTTGCAGCACACAGCTCTTCCCTTTTTGGCTGAATTCCAATGTCAACTTTGCAAAGTCTCATAGGGTGAGTACTAAGGTGCGCAACCACTGGATTCCCAAAACTATGTCACAGCCAACCACTTGTAAGATAAAGAGGTCAATTCTGAAAGCATAACCTTGCATTTTAGTTCCCACTTCTCTACATTTTCCAGGACTAGCCATTTGCTGTCCATTAGTGACCCTGACTATAATACTTTCTTAATCTATGGGTTGAAAACCAAGACCAGCTGGAATTTTAGTCCCTAAGAAGTTGTGGGTACTACCCGAGTCTATAAGAATTATGACTTGTTGATACCATAGGATTCCTACAATCCTCATTGTCTTAGGACTAGGAGTACATATGATAGCATTAAGAGAGATTTCTGGAAATTCTTCCGAAAAAAACTCATAAGGATCATCTTCCACAGGTGGTATGTCTCTCATCTTATCTTTATCAATTTCTCCCATAGCCTCATTAAGAAACAACTTCAACACACTACGTACAGGGCCTCTACTCCATTTAGAATCACATGAGTAACAAAGTCCGTTTCTCATTCTTTCCTCCATTTGAGCTTGAGAGATTTTCTGGACTGTCACCAGGGCCTAGTCTGGATTGCGATTACTTTTCCCATTCTGCCCAGCCCGAAGTATAGGCTGTTTATATTGCCTTGGCTGACCCTGCATATTCCCTCGTGTACCAGCATTGCCAATTCCCTTAGAGAATCCAATTGGTACTTAAGCATTCATATGATGATTAGAATTATGAAATTGATTAGAATTCCATATAGCTCTAGCAACTCTTCTAGTATTCTACACACATTCTTCTTGAATTCTGGCTAAGGAATAAGCATCAATCAAGCTTTTAGGGCTAAACATTCTAACTGGTAAACTTATTTCATCCTTTTAGTCCTCTCAAAAAATATACTTAATCTGTAAGATTCTGCTAATCCTTGTACCTTAATGGCCAAATTATCAAATTGGGTCTTATAATCCTCAAGCAAACCAACTAGTTTCAATTTAGTTAAGGTTTACATATTATCATCATAGGATCATTTCCCAAATCTAACTTGTGTAGCCTTAACAAATTCTTCCCTTGTACAAACACATTATTTATCCTTCAACTCTTGAAACCACACAAGAGCCTTATCTTCCATATGAAAGTAAGAAATTGAGAGCCTTTGTGCATGCAGAGTTTCAAAGAAGTGGAAGAATTGAGCAGCTCTACAGCACCAAGTTTTTGGTTTCTCCCCATCAAACCGTGGGGAAATCGTCATTGGATGCTACATGTACGTTCCTTTATTATTTCAACCAGTTGGGATTTTCACTGCAACATACAGGATTGAGCAATTGTAGTAAACACATGGGAGTAAGTTTCTTCAAAAAATTTAAGGAATTTTGTAGGGTTTACCGAATGTTATACGGAAATGTTTCTTCAAAATTTTAATGTTTTGATTTATTATATAGAACATATGTTGAATTAAAGATAAATGTTATAGACAAAAGTGATCATAATGCATGGTTGAACTGGCATTACTTTTACATCAGCCCATGCATGCAGGTGAGTGGCAGTATCACATAAAAAATATGCAAAGAGGTCCCTATTTTGTAGGAAAGTGGACCACAAGCCCAAACAGAAATGGCTTGACATTAGCTACTTAAAAATACAAAAATCTTAATCATATTATCCAAAATTATCACTTATTCTTTAGAATAGTACGTAGCAATAAGCATTCACATTAACTTGTAATTAATTATGCTATAATAGAAAATAATAATAATAATAATAATAATAATAATAATAATAATAATAATAATAATAATAATAATATCGAAAATGAAATTACCAATGCTACTTAACAGCTAGCTTTGTAGGAGTACTTGTAGATAATTTAAGGCTAAATTTTTAATTGTAAAACATTCTCGAATATGTTATCCACCAATGTTTTTTAAAAAATAAATAATAATAATAATAATAAATAATAATAAATAATGATGATAATAATAATAATATTTGCTGATACAACCAAAGCATTGTTGTATTCATTTCAACTTATTCGCTACAACACTCTCTAGCCCTCCCTTTTCTTTTTCACTTTGTTTATTTTGTTCTTTTCATCTACTTGAAATCCATTGAATTCACAAGCTAAACTTGGGACGTCTAGGAAATCAACAGCATCTATTTGGAAAAAGACAATATGGAATAATCGAGTCGTTGCCACACTGGGCCATAAAAATTTTATTCTTACAATCAATAGATCAAAGCATTCACCAGCACCTGACCACTGCCATGTCCTAGTACGATTTCGGTTATTCATTCCTATTGCAATTTTTGTAACATGTTTTAGTATAGCTTCTAACTTTGTCCACACATGTCGCAATAAAAATTACATCAAATTCTTTATATAGGAACACATGCATGCACACACACACATAGATAGATATAGATATATGTATATAAAAGTCCTGAACCACCAACACCCGTTCTTTAATTTGGTCCTATGAACAGTTGAGTGAGATATTAGAATAAACCAAATTACCATTTTGTGACAAAGAAGTTCATCCGTCAACGTTGTCCGTTATAATGGTTAGAAAAGTGG
Organism: Alnus glutinosa; assembly: GCF_958979055.1. Lineage (NCBI taxonomy): Eukaryota > Viridiplantae > Streptophyta > Magnoliopsida > Fagales > Betulaceae > Alnus > Alnus glutinosa. The sequence continues at coordinate 11,489,354 of NC_084895.1, forward strand.
TCATGTGGCTTGCACGCAAACAATTGACAAAAATCATCTCAAAATACTCTCACTTTGACCATCGAAATATTGAAATTGCATCTTTCCACATACTAAAGATTTCTTTTTTTCCTTTGTTAATAGTTGTATATTCTATTTTTCATTTCCATAGCTTTTCTTTTTCATTTCATTCCATATATAGCTATAATCCGACGAACATTGTAAATTACCATTTATGGTGGTCACTTTGTATAGCGTTAAAAAGAAAGCACTTATTTTTTTAATAGCATGTGCTCAAACCATGTTTTTTCAAAAGCAATAATAAGTAAGCTTGTGCTTCTCACTTTATTAGACTGGTTTTGTGAGAATTAGATACAAACTAGTTTGTAGCTAATTTTTGTTCAACCGTAAATGAATGAAAAACACATATAGACTTATTACATATATATAGCAAAGAATAATCGCAATATGTATAAAGCAAATGTCTTAATTTTAGTTGATGGATGTCAAACAATAAAAGAGAATTCAAAATAAATTTAATAAAACAAATATATCACGAACTTCCAATAATTGTCAAACAAAGAAAAATAATTGAAATGAGTTGGTTAATATATCAATAAAATGAAACTACAAAACATAATATGGAAATATATTAACGAAGAATTAAAAGCTACATATATCAAGAAATGTAAGATAGGCTACAAAAATAGAAAGAAAATAAGAGAATACCAATAATAGTAATAAAAAAAATGTGGACTTTTTTTTCTTGAAAAACAATGTAGTTTTTGAAAGTCTTCCTCAGTATAATCTTCTTTATTTTTTACAAAATGAAGAAGACATAAAATTGTTATGAAGGAGAGAAAACAATACCAAAAGAGAAAACCAGGAAAGTCACAAAAAGAAGAGAGAATGTTGTAGAGTAAATAAAGAATATTTATGTGAAAGAAGAAAATGATACCAAAAGAGAAAAATAGGAAAGTCACCAAAAGGAGAGAGAATGTTGCGAAGTATTTCATTTGAGATAAAAAAAAAAAAAAAGAAAAAGAAAAAGAAAAAAAAAGTGCACTAACGCACTTCACTTTAACCTCAAATGAATGAAAAAACACATAGACTTATCTCTCTCTCTCTCTCTCTCTCTCTCTCTCTCACACACACACACACACATATATATGAGTAATAATTCATTGCCACTTTTTTATACAACTTTTCACCACCTTGCTTATGTGTCAAGGTGGCCCCCCACCTTATTTTATTTTTAAAACTCAAAAATTAGTCGGGGACCACCTTACCACATAGGTAAGGTGGTGAAAAATTGTATAAAAAGATGGCAATGAATCATTACTATAGATATATATAGCAAAGAATAAGCGCAATATGTCTTACACAAATACTGTAATATTAGGTAAAGAATATCATACAGAAAAAGAGATTTTGAAATAAATTTAATAAAAGAAATATATCAAGAAATGCCAAATAAGTTGACATAAGTTGGTGAATATATCAATAAAAGGAAACTATAGAATAAAATATGTAGATATATTAAAGAACAATGAAAAGCCATATCTACTAAGGGTCCGTTTGGGTTTGCGATTTCAAAAAGTGCGATTTAAAATAACGATTTTAAAATGTGCGATTTGAAAAAAGTGATTTTTAAAAACGCAGTTAAGCGTTTGGCAAAATCACAATTTAGCCTTTAAAATCGCGAATTTACCTTTTAAAATTCTGCGTTTTCAAAAAAGCACCATCTTATCTGCGATTTGAAAAAGCAGATTTTCTGCGTTTTCAAATCGCAATTTTTAAAAACGCAGTTCCCAAACGATCTATGTTCTGCGATTTGGTTTAAAATCGCACTTATTGTCTACGAAATCGCAATCCCAAACGCACCCTAAGAAAGGAAAAATCAGCTACAGGAATATGAAGAAAAAAAAATATTAATAATAGAAAAATATGGAGTTTTTTCCTTGAAAAATATGTTTGTTTTTGAAAGTCTTTCTCAAAATAATATTCTTTCAGCTTTATTTCTAAAATTAATATATTTTATGTTGCATTTTGAAGGAACAATGAAAAAGCATGCATGGAAAGGTAAAATTCGAGATAAAACTAGAAAAAAAAAAAAATAAAATAAAAAAATCAAGAGAGTATTAATGATAGAAAAATTTAGAGTTTTTTCCTTAAAACATGACAATGTTGTAAGATATTATTCCCTTATGTGGCCTTTATATCACATATTACGGTGTTTATTATATTTATTATAAATATAATATACGGTATTATGGTTATGGTAATTTCTATTAATTTAGATTACCGTAATGGAATCGTTTAATTGATTTAAAATCAATTAATAATATTGTTTCCTTGATGGGAGGAACAATACGGTATTTACCATATTTGAGGGTCCCTGACCTAACTTATAAATTAATAGCCTGTGTACACCATCAGTATGGCAATTCGGTAATAGGCATAGGTTAGAAGATCCCTCAGATAACTTTTCTTGTTATTCAGATGAATCGTGGAAACGCTTGAGCAAATATGGCTAGAGGTAAGCCTGAATCCTGTCTTATTATTTCCACTGCGCATGTTAGTTTGAGCATCATATATTTATTTGTTCTAACATGTGGTATCAGAGCCACTTCTATGCTATTTTGCTTAGCAATAAGTTTTTGTTGAATCCATAATTTCTGTGAACATAGTCTGTTTTTTATTGTTCACGTTCGGTTGTTAAATCATAGTTTTGTGAACATATTTTTGTTCAATCCAGTAGATGTTTTGTGAATACAATTAAATTTGTTGTTCACATATGTTTGAAAACTCATAAATTTGATATGGCATTTTTTTTTTTTTTTTTTTTTTTTATCATCACTATTCTGTGTATTGTGATATACTGCCTATTTTTGAGTTGCCGTAATCTTGATATGGGTATTTTCATAAAGGGGTGGCGGCTAGGGTTCCAATTTTTAGGGTTTTCAACCCATCTAGAACATTACGGGTCGGGTTGGTTGGTGACCGGGTAGGGTTTCGACCCATTAAGGTTTTTGGGTTTGATATATTTTCGGGTAGGGTTTTTTAAAACCCATACACTTTTGGGCCATTTAAGTGGGCTGACCCAATTTGGGCCAGCACTATACATAGACCCAGAGGTCCGACCCAATTAAGTGGGTTGACCTTATTGCCCAATACAATAGCCTATTTGGAGTCTTGTGACCCAGAAGCCCAACCCAATATAGTAGTCCATTACAGTAGCCTTTAAATAAAATAAAAGATTGGGCTCATATGGGGTTAGAACTTGGGACCTTCATGTCAATAAAGTGCTAAGCGTCAAACCATTCAGCTAAGCATGGTTTTATGTTTTCTTATTAAAGTTTTATTCCTCTTATGATTTACAGTGTTGTGTATTAAAACAATTATTTCTTTAATACATGATCTTGGGAATATATTTGATTGTTTAATTCATATTATTTATATATAAATTGCTTAATGCCTAGACCTAAGAATAATAAACAATACCATATATACTGGTGTGTTTACAGTAATATCTAAGAATGCAATGTCTAGAAAAGTTCTGGCTAGGAAAGTCTTGGGATTTAAGTGTGTCCAAGTGACCCCCCTCACTTTCCTGGAAACTCACCTGGTTGTACCTTAGAAAATGCTGTTTACCCCATTTAGGTATTGATTTGTTATATTCTTGGGGCTATTAAAGGGGCTATTAAAGGGGCATCTATAAAGTTGTTAGATGTTAATGAAGTCGTAATTATCATAACAATTTTGAGAGAGCCACAGCACTCCAATTTTTAATGATAATTGCATCAAGATTATACACACGTAATTATCATAATAATTTTGGGAGAGCCACATCATCCTATTTTTATGATAATTACATCAGGATTACACGTATGAACATCATAAAGAATTTTATTAGATGTTCATAAATTGCAGCATGATTATTATGATTTTGGGAGAGCCACAACATCTCGATTTTGTAATAATTGCATAAAGGTCATACACATGAACTTCATATAAAAAAATTAACATCATCTTATAATTAATTCATAAATTTAATTACTTATCCCCACAGGGAAGTTTTTATTTTTATGACTTAATTAAAATAAGATAACATATTTAGTATTGAAAGTAAAATTTCTCTTGGTTGCCCACAGGTACGGAGAATTTTATTTATCAATATTTAAATTTATTAGTCTTATTGGTAAAGAGTAAATTTCATGCATGATGCAACATTTGCCCGCAGGTATGTTGAAATTTACTATTTAAATTGGCATTGGCTAATTTAAAATAAAGTTAACATCGTCTTGTAATTAATTCATAAATTTAATTACTTATCCCCACAGGAAAGTTTTTATTTTTATGACTTAATTAGAATAAGATAACAAATTTAGTATTGAAAGTAAAATTTCTCTCGTTTGCCCACAGGTACGGAGAATTTTATTTATTAATATTTAAATTTGCTTTAGTCTTATTAATAAAGAGTAAATTTCATGCGTGATGTAACTTTTGCCCATAGGTAGGTTGAAATTTACTATTTAAATTGGCATTGGCTAATTTAAAATAAAGTTACTTCATAGCATTAAAGTATTCTTATTTTAATTTTCTTGGTCATTGCAGCTATTCATATTACTCTACTTTTGGTAGTTTTATATTCCAATACTTTAAGGTAATATTTTTTCAGACTGAAAAATATTAATATGCTTTTTCATTTGGGGTGTTAAAAATTTGGTGCTCCCTATGGACAAACCACCTACTCCCGCGGAATTAAGTACGCCACGTGAGATTATTAAGCATGAACGGTGGGAGTGAATCACTTAAGTTAGATGTTCATGAAATCTCATGTCACTAAAGTCATCAGGGATTTATTCCTGAATGTTTTAGAGCCAAAGTTTTATAAAGGTTGTTTATGAACATTTAGTAAGTTCAAACAAAACTTGGCCAGCACCCTAATAGAAAAAGCTTTAAAGACAAACCTTTTTACAGTTTCTAAAGTGTTTATAATCCCATTATGGGAATAAAGGATATTATAACTTAGCTTAAGTCCCTAAAGATTGAGATTTTTTGAGTTATTGTTGGTCTATTTCATTTTTTGAATTCTCTCTTCTAAGTGTAGAATTTTATCTTTTAACACACATAAGGATAAATGGTTAGTAAGTAAACTTCTAACCATGTGTATTCAAGAATATGAGAGAATCCATAAAGTGTTCACATGATTACTCATGTTAAGGGAAAGACCGATAAATGCAATCATGCCCAACAATTAAAACATGAGAATAAGATGCCAATAAAGTATTATAGCAATCAAGATACCTATTTCTCATGCAATAAAGAAAATTAAGGGCATATAAAGAAAGATTAAATGAAGTATGAGAAATGACTTAAAGATAAACTCATATATCTAGTATGTCGTGAATCTCTTTTAATGACTCATTCAAATATGTTGTGGATTGATTATGGTTTAACAATCTACGTTGTCAACACAAATGCAGAGTCTTCTTAAAATGAATAACACGTGTTTATAATTGGAGGTTGTTGGGATCTATAGGTTAATTTTAAAATTCAGTTATAATTTTGACCTCAAAAATGTTTTATATTCCATAATCTTTTAGAAATTTATTTTTTAGTTTAGTCTGTTAAAAAATTTCAATTTTATTTTAAATTTAAAAATTTCTTATTTTTGGGGTGGAATATTGGTTTGGGGTTTATTTAAAGTCTATTTAAAATTGACCTACCTCCCAACTTTTGAAACAAAAATTATTTGTTTATTTCTGCATATTGATGTTGACGTAAAATAGAGTCTTTGTGAATTCAAAATGCTCTTGTTATGGCTTTGGAGATTGAAATATATCTCCTTACAGAAATAAAAGTCGGTAAATAATAATTTACTGACTTTGGTACTTATGTGGACTGCATTAAGGAAAGCATACCAACAAGACCACTAAAGGTGCCAATGGGAGCCTTTTAAAATTCTTGAGATCATGTACATTGAAAGGTGTTGACCTTTGTCATACTCATTGCCTAAATGGTCAGAGATCTTTTTTTTTTTTTTTTTTTTCTTTTTTAGTAATGACCATATAAGGTTTATGTATCTCTGTCTTCTAAATAATAAAGTTAAGGTTTTGAATGCTTTCAATACCTATAAGGAAGAAGAAGAGAAACAACATGAAGATCATAAGATAAGATATAGGCAAAGAGTATTATGATAGGTACACACAAAAAGGGAAATGATTAGTAATACTAATCTGCTATTACCCTTATAGAGTAAAGCTTTAAAGACCACTGTGTATATGTTAAACAGGTTTCTATCTAAGGTTGTTCTTAAGACACCTTTTAAAGTATGAAATAGATGGAAGCCAAGTTTAAATTATTTACACATATGTGGTTGCCTTGCTAAAGAGGGGATTTATAATCCTCGCCTAAGGAAATTAAATTCAAGGACAACCAGTGCATCTTTTATAGGCTATCTAGTAAACTCTAAGGGGTTTTAATATTTTATTATCCTTCATATAATCCTAGAGTTGTTGATTGTAAAATTTCTAGAGGATGCGGAACCTAGTGGGAGTGCTCATCCACACTAATTGGAATTTGAGGAAGCATGAGAGTTGGCCAAATCTCCTCCTCATAGAGGAAGATTGATTGTATTCAGGAAAAATCAGATTGATTATCCGAGCCACAATAAGTTCTAGAACAACCAACTCATACAGAACAGGGTTCAGAATGAATCTACTCTCCCATTGCAAAATGCATAGGAAGTAGAATTAAGAAAGTCCGTTAGAATAAGGAGACCATTAATCTCTATAGATTATGTTATATACCTCCAAGAGTCTGACTTTGATGTTGGACCTAAGGATGATGCAAGTATGTTTTCACATGCTATGAGTGGAGATAACTCCACATTGTGGTTCAATGCCATGAAGTAAAAGATAAGTCCATGGCTAAAAAGTCAAGTTAGACTCGTAGCCAATGGTTTTACTCATAAAGAAGGCATTGATTATCATGAAACATTCTCTCCAGTATCTAAGAATGGCTCATCAAGATAATCATAGCATTAGTATCTCATTTTGATCTAGAGTTACATCAAATGGATGCGAAAACGACTTTTCTAAATTGGGATCTTAAAGATGAGGTTTACATGAAACAATCAAAAGGTTTTATAAATAACAGTCAGAAAGCTTGCAAATTAAAGAATTATATTTATGGGCTGTGATAGATCTCTCATCGGTGATATACTTTTTACAAGGTTATTGTTTTATTGTTTATTGAAAACCTTACTAATTAGTATATATACCTTAAGGTCAGTGGGAGTACAGTAATCTTTCTAGTCCTATATGTAGATATTATTTTTGCAAGTGGTGATTTAGGTTTGCTACATAAAGTTCATTTCACAAAACTTTGAAATTAAGGATTTGGGTGAAACCTCTTATGTCTTTTGATATAGAGATTCACAGAAACATTTAGAATATTAACATTGTCTCGGAAGGCCTACATTGAAAAAGTTTTGAGAAAATTTAAAATGAAGGATTATGCACCTTCAATAGCAATTAAGAGGGACCAATTAAATACAGATTAATGTCCCAAAATGTATTGGAATAAGGGCATATGAAAAGTTTTTTTTTTTTTAAGCATCTGCTTTATGCGACCTAATGCAAGGCTTGCATTAGACTTAACCATTTGACTGACAATAAGAATATTGGTTAATAAAGTGCTGCAAATAAAGTCTTGCGGTATATGCAAGGAACCAAGAATTACAACTTAACTTAAGGATACACTTTCCATTTGAAGGTGGTTAGTTGTTCAGATTTGAGTTTTGTTGATTGTGTAGATGGTAGAAAGTCTACTTTAGGGTATATATCTTTTTGTTGAGAGATATATCTTAGAGATGCAGTAAGCAAACTATAATTGCTACATCTACCAAGAAAGCTAAAATTATTACATGCTATGAATTTGGTACACAGGCATGATGGATGAGACATTTTGTTGAAAGTCTCAATATTGTCGATTTTACAGTTAGACCATAAAGATACTCTGCGGTAATTCTACTATAATCTTCTTTTATAAGAATAAAGAATAGAAGCAGAAGTAAATAGACATCAAGTATCTCAGTACGAGAGATAACATTAAGAGACATAAAGGGTCTATTGAGCATATAAGTACTGAATTAATGATTGCGGATCACATGACTTAAAGTTTACCGGTAAAGAAAGAATAAAGTCATGCGGAGTATATGAAACTCATTAATTCATTTTTTGCTTGGTTAAATTGGTTTGTCTCTTTTTGGTCTATAGACATAAAGTTATTATAATAAAGATTTTGTACACATTTGTTATTTTATCCATGAGGATAAATAAAGTTGGGCCTGAATGACTTATAGGAAGTTCATTCATAAAGCTTGATTATCCATAAGGTACTCATGTAAGAAGTGTTTTACATTGTGATACATGGAAGGGATGACCTAATTTTATAATGGTTTTACAGCCATGATTCATGTAAAACATTTCTTATCTGAGTTGGAGGATTCCATAAATGATTGGTCAAACTAAAGAACCTAATACCATAAGGTCATGTGTCATAAAGGCCAAGTGGGAGAATGTAAGATATTATTCCCTCATGTGGCCTTTATATCACATATTACGGTGTTTATTATATTTATTATAAATATAATATACAGTATTATGGTTATGGTAATTTCTATTAATTTAGATTACCGTAATGGAATCGTTTAATTGATTTAAAATCAATTAATAATATTGTTTCCTTGATGGAAGGAACAATACGGTATTTACCATATATGAGGGTCCCTGACCTAGCCTATAAATTAATAGCCTGTGTACACCATCAGTACGGCAATTCGATAATAGGCATAGGTTAGAAGATCCCTCAGATAAATTTTCTTATTATTCAGATAAATCGTGGAAACGCTTGAGCAAATATGGCTAGAGGTAAGCCTGAATCCAGTCTTATTATTTCTGCTGCGCATGTTAGTTTGAGCATCATATATTTATTTATTCTAACAAATGTATCTTTTCCTTTTTTCCAGAATAGTCTTATTTATTTTGTTTTTCTTAAATTAATGCATTTTACATTGCACCATCTTGGCAAAATGAGGGAAAAAACATGAATTAATTTGAAAGTTTGTCTTCCTCCCACGGCCCATAATAATAATTTGCAAATAAATCTTGATATTCTTTGTAGGTGAATAATTTGAAAAAATAAAGGACGATTTAGAATAAAATGAATAATCTAACTAACATATCAAGAAAGGAAATAAGTTATAAACAAGGAAATAATTGTTTGACAAGAGTTGGTGAATATATTAATAAAAGGAAACCATGGAATAGAATATAAAAATATATTAAAAGAATAATGAAAAAAAAAATCTAAAAAGGTAAAATAAGATACTAATCAAGAAGGCAAACAAGAGAATATTGATTATAGAAATTTTTCTTTCAAAAATAATGTAGTTTATTAAAAAACATTTTCAAAATAGTCGTCGATATCAGTCTATTTTTCTAAAATTAATGTCTTTTATGCAGCATGTTGAAGGAAGGATCGATCGACTTCAGTGTTGTAAAAGAAAAGCATATTTGCTGTTAAAAAATGAACGGTGAGGATTGAATGACAGAACTTTTAAGACACGGCCGTCGTCTTTCAAAAGAACTCATGGCCGATTGAAGAAAAAAAACAACTTACGGATTGTTTTAAACGGCACTTAGGTTTTTTTTGTTTTCTTGAGAATTCCAAACTCATGAAGTACATCCTTTCTTCGAAATGTCTTCCTCTCTACTAAAACAAACAAACTCATTAGTCATTGTTTGGCACAGAGTAGCTAGCAATTTTCCTCGTTCTTCAACAGCTCCTTGTGTCCTTCATTTCTCTTTCTCTCTCTAAAAACATATGGATTTGGTTGTTAATGTGTATTTTGTTGTTGGTTTGAAGAATTTTATTTTGATGTGATATAAATGTGAAAATTATTTTCTATATTTTTAAGATATATTGTTCTATGTTTGAATTGTTTGTTAAATCATTAGTTATTTTAAGAACTTAAATTGACGGGAGTGAGAGAATTTTACCAATTAACTAATATTTAATTTTAAAAGGCAAGAAATGAAATATTTAATGAAACAAGCAATGGCCTGTAAAGTAAAAGTTTGAACTCATAGATTTTGCATTAATACAATATAAATCACATGTCATCTCAAAATGTTAGGCTAATGGGAGAAAATAAATTTAATTCTTTAATAAATATTTTAACATTAGGACTATCAACAACGGTGAATTAGGATTATGTTCTATAAAAAAACAAAATAAAAATGAAAATAAGATTCTTATTTAGCAGTGGACTGGATTGATACACCACTTGATTAGAACAAAGATCATCACAGTACTTCCCTTGATTCATCTACCTCATATTTTCTCAATGTTTACAATATGGCAATACTTTTCCTCCTTGGGTTCTATTTATGCTCTGTTTGTTTTGGTGTAAAATAGTTTCCGTCGTAAAATATTTTTAGGGAAGTTATTTTTCAAAATAAAAATTTCCATCAAAATCATTTTTCAGTGTTTGGCGCGTACAGAAAACTACAAATATATTTTATATTTTTATTCAATCATATTAATAATAAAAATCAAATTTTATTCCCAACATAAAAAAAAAATATTAATGTAAAATGATATAAAAATATTTTTTATATTTGGCGCATACGGATTCTGGCAAAAGTGGCCGGAATCTGGCTATTTGTGCTGAATTCCAGTGTAGATCGCCGAAATCCAGCACATAATGGCTAGAAGCCGGCCGTCCTGGCCAAATCCCGTCCAGCTGGCTGGAATCCTGTAAATCTGGGAGGATCCCGATCAAAACGGCCAAATCCGTCCAGGATCCCAACTAGATGGCCAGGACCTGGCCGTTTTGGCCTGATTTCATCCAGTTTGGCCGGAATCTGGCATAGTGTCGCCGGAATCCAGCGAAGGTAGCCAAATGTCACCGAATTCCAGCATAATTTTTTAGATTCCGGCACCGACAATTTGGTTTGTCAAAATTCGGCAATAGTCGACTACTTAAACGTAAAGGTTCACATCGTTATTTAAAAGAGGGTTGACTACGTCTACTATCTACGGAAAATGATTTACGCTATTAAAAAGCGTAAATCATTTTCCGAAATTTACTAAGCATTTTTTGTCAAACGAAAATTATTTTTCTATTGACCATTATTTTCGTCCCTACCAAACACCAGAAAATGCCGAAATCATTTTCCAGAAACCATTTTACGCCGAAACAAATGAAGCATAAGTTAACTTAATACCTTCTCCGTCAAAAGTTATAGATGGAACATACGACGGTCATATTTTATAACGGTCATTTATCTAACGCAATAATTTTTCAAACTTAAAATTTTAAATTTCATATGATTGAATTATGTTATCACTACAAAAAACTTGCTCATTATCGGCGACAAATCTTCATTGCTAATGTGTTCGTTGGAAATAGTCGGAAGCAAATGATTATTAGTGGCGACATGTTAGAGTCACCACTAATGTTTGCTAAATAGCGATGATATGTTTCATTGCTAATAATAATTTTGTGCCCAGCTAAAAAAGAAAAAAGAACCGAAACTAGAAGTCGCCACTATTGGTCTAACATTAGTGAAGACATCGACAATAATAGTATTAAAACTTTAAAATATATATATATTAAAAAATATATATTTTAATTTTCTTTTTATTTTTTGCTATTTGCTTTAATTTGACGTGTAGCACATCAGCAAGATATGATTCATACCTATTACCAAACAAGTGTTCCAACAAAATAAAATATTAATTTTTCATAACATTTAATATTAAAGATTTAAACATCATTACATTACAACTAAATAAAATTATTTACAAAAATTTACCCAAAATATAATTACATGAAATCTGTGAAAACATAATACAAGAGAACAATTCTTCAACCTATGGAGTAAGTTTCAAATTGATGCAACTTCTACTCGAGCGCATGACTATCTTATTATTCCTTTGAAGACCCTCTTCAATAAGGGTGAAATAACCGTCCTTTCTAGTAACTGTCCACTAACCGCTTATAACTACTATCTTTACAATCGTAAAATCATTAAAATTGCTTTAAAAACCGCTAGTCGCTAACCATTAATCACAAACCCCCTACAATGGTGATTAGCGGTTTTTACAAAGGCAATTAACAGCTAACTGCCTTTATTATTATTATTATTATTATTATTATTATTATTATTATTATTATTATTATTATTATTATTATTATATATTTTGTATTTTTTTTATACATAAAACAACCCGTTTTCGTGCTTAACACCAAAACGGCGTCGTTTTCATATTTAGGGTTAATATATATATATATATATATATATATATATATATATATATATATGGAACTCTCTCACTCCCACACTTGCGCCGCACACCCTCCCCTCTCTCTCAACTCTCACTCTCTCTCTCTCTCTATGCAAGGGATTCACTGGCACCATATGTACCACCAGATTTGAAGGATTGGGATTTGTGGATAGCTTTTGTTTGTGCCTTTTTCTTTTTTTATGAATAAAAGCTTTCATAGAATAACAAACAAATACAACCCTCCAGTGAAAACTGGAACACAATCCGACAAACCCGAATTACATCAACACCACGGCCAACAAAGTAGGACTACAACAAAAATACAAATACCCAACCTTACAACCTACCAGCACATACAGCAAACCCACCCACCAAAAACTAAAGCAGAAGCTCAAAGAGTAACAACAAAAAACAACAAGACAACAATCAAAACAAGCTCAAAAACATATATTAGCAATTGATATTCCACCGAGCAATAAGTTCCAAATTCTTCCTAGAACACCGAAACCTGCCCTGAGCCAAAACTCTCGCATGAACATCCCCTTTAATATGCACAAAAATGGATTCCTCAGTACGAGGAGTATTATGGTGAAGCAAATTGTTTCTCTACCTCCAAAGCTAGTAAACTGTAGCTCCCAAGCTAAGTCTTCCCAGATTAGCCGTCAAGCTTCTACCACTCAGAACAACAGCTCCCCAACTAGGAATATCATCCCAGTCCAAAGGCACTTGAAGTACAGAGCACTCAGCCATAATATTTGTCCAAATCCGAGAACTGAAGCTACATCTAAAGAAGAGATGCTCAATACTCTCTTGAGCACTAAAACAGAACAAACAAAGGCTATTCCCATTGTAACCCCAACAACATATCTTTTGCTTTGTAACCAAAGCATTCCAAAACACAAGCCAAAGAATAAATGCATCTTTTGGTATGGCCATGGGGAACCAAACTAATTTCCACCAATTAACAACTAGAAAACTCACTCTTAACTTTCCTCAAGTTTCAACACAAGTGTATTTCCCATTTCTAGAATCCCAAACTGGTTCATCAATACATCCCAAGGCAACTTCATGTAGCTAGCTTTGAATATCAACTAGTGCATCAGACCTAGCACTAGCCCAAAACCAATTTCCATTCTTTATGGCAGCATCTAGCTTAGTATTAAGGGAAAAACTAGAATCATAAACAATTCTGTATCCATATTGATCAAGCAAATAGTTGGTAGGGTGCCAATGATTCAACCAAAGAAACACCCTACTTCCATCACCAACTTTGAACTAGATAAACTTCTTAACTAGATCTCTAAGTTGGAGGAGTTTTTTCCAACTCCAAGAGTAGGACACTAGAACTGAAACTTGCCAAAAGCTTCGTCTATTCAGGCAATTTGCCTCAACCCATGCTACCCACATCGAGCCAGCTTTAAAAAAAAGGTTCCAAATATGATTCATCATTGAAGCCTTATTCCAAACTTCAATACTTTTTATCCCTAAACCTCCTTCCTTCTTAGGAGCACAAATCTTGTCCCAAGCCACCTTAGCATGAGTTTTGGACGCACTTCCTCCCCAAAGGAACTTATTAAGTTTCTACTCAATTAGTTTGATGACCTGTTTGGGCAAAATGAACACTTTAGCCCAATAGACCTACAAACTGATAAGCACAGAGGATATGAGTGCAGAAAACCAGCGAAGGAAAGCTTCCTCATAGTCCAGGAATCAATTCTAAATGTGATCCAACCAACCAAAACTTCACAATCTGAAGATGATATAATCGTTTAGTGATCAAAGGCACTCCTAGGTATCTCACAGGGAGCTTCCCTTCTTGCATATGGAGCAAAGAAAAAATTTGTTGCTTTACCTCACAAGAAGCTCCATCCATAAAGATGGAACTCTTGGCAGGATTAGCTCGCAAACCCGACAAAGATTCAAACTCAGCAAGAGCACTAAGAATTGCTGAAACAGAATTGCAAGAAGCAGCAAAGAAGGCAAGCAGGTCATCAGCAAAACATAAATGATTCAACCTCACAACCTTGCATTTAGGATGAAAACTGAACAGAGGAGAAGCTGCAACCTCTTCAAGCAAAAGTCATGAAGGGGATATAGGATCCCCTTGACGAAGACCCTCCTTCCCTGAAAAATGTCCCACCAAAGTATCATTTAATGCAATGGCAAAACTAGGAGATGTTATGCAAGCCCCGATCCACTCAATGTAAACTGCATGAGCTCCAAAACAGTATAAGCAGTGTAGAATATAATCCCAATCAAAGGAATTATTGGCTTTCATCAAGTCTATCTTCAAAGTACACTAAGGAGGCCCTTTATCCTTATGATAATCACAAACTACCTCCTAAGCTAAGAGTATATTTTCAGTAATTCCTCTCTTAGGGATAAAAGCCCCCTGATTAGAGCTTATCACCTCTTCAAGCACTTGTATCATTCTATTAGCCATAATTTCGGTAATACACTTACAAACCAAGTTGCAGCATGAAATAGGCCGATAGTCCCCCATGGATGTTGCATTCTTCTTAGGGATCAAAGGAAGGATGGTAGAGTTCACCTCTATAAGGAGCTGACCAAAAGAGAAGAATTCCAAAACTACCTCACATAAATCTCCCCCTATCACAGGCCAAGCTTTTTGGAAGAATCCAGTAGGAAAACCATCAGGCCCTGGGGCTTTACTAGAATTCATAGCAAAAACAAGCTGTTTAATCTCTTGTCTAGTGACTGGAGCACTCATTCCAGCAACCATAATTGCAGATAATTTCTTTTGAACAGATGAGACACCCTGTCAGCTTTCTCGAAATTAAACTCATGACTAGAATGGCCAAGCAACTGTTTGTAAAAGTTAACTGCCATATTACTAATCTTTTGCATGTCATAGATACTATTTCCCTCATTATCCATTAACACTTTGATAAGGTTAGAAGAATTTCTCACCTTATTCAAGTTATGGAAAAGGTAATTGTTTCCATCCTGGTTGAGCCACTGAATTCAGGATTTCTGTTTAAGAAGCTTCTCCTCTGCTGTTAAAAGAGACATCAACAAGTGCAAACACTCTTTTTCCTTTCTTCGACAATCAGTATTACCTCGAGAAGAGATAAATTGGGCTTGAGCCTTGGCAAGATCCTGCCTAGCCTTTAACACCTTTTGACCCAGCCCTTCATACACTTCCTTATTCTTCTTCTTCAACACATCCTTCACTACTCTAAGTTTGGCATAAAAACGGAACATCGAGTACCCTTCAGTATCAAATCTCCAAGCATCTTTGGTCCAATCCAAAAAACCTTTGTGATCAGCTCAGAAATTAAAAAACTTGAAAGGCTTAGGCCCATAACTAACAAATCTAGCAACACTTACAAAGGCTGGGGAATGATCAGAAATCCCTCTCTCTAAAAATTCAACAGAAGTGCTACCGAAAGAATGTAGCCAAGCCCCATTGGATAACACTCTGTCCAGTTTCTTTAAAACAAAATCTTCACCAACCTAATTATTAGTCCAAGTATGAAAGCAGCTCGAGAAACTTAGATCATCATTCTCCAGCTGTTGAATGCACTCCAAAAACTCCCTTTCATAGCAAGAAAAACCCTCGTTACCCCACTTCTCTTGAGGATAACGGATAACAGTGAAATCCCCAATTATTAGCCAAGGGAGAGTATCCACTATCTCTTTAATCAACCGCAATTCCTACAGCAACTTCCTTCTTTTAGTCCCAAAATTTGATTCATAGACACCAAACAACATCCATGAAACTCCGGAATCCTTAGATATAACTTTGCAAGTAATAACTTGCTCATGTATATCATAAGGCTCCAAAACATATCCTCCAGGATCCCAACAAATCCAAATCTTCCCCATATAATGCTGAGAATAGTTATTAATAACTTCCTAACCAGGCAACATACTAGCCACAATCCGAGGGAAATTATCAACCTTCACCCGAGTCTCAACAAGGCAAACAATAGACAAATTAAGCCTTCTAACCACCTTCCTAACCTCTTTTTGTTTTAGGGGCATGTTAAGGCCCCTAACATTCCAAGAGAGAAGCTTCATAGCCCACTCGGAGGAGAAAAGCCCCTATCCATAGGGCTTGCATTTAGCTTTCCCTTCCCCTTATCTCAAGAAGAAACAACCTTCTCAAAAACCTCAAGAAAAGTGGTAGGTGTTCTCAACCTAACCCTTATATCTTCTTCCATTTCCTTCTCTAAATTGCCTATAACATCAAAGGAATTCGAAAGTTGAATCCTACCCATCTTACTCTTAGGCTTTGAACCACAATCTTGTTTACTTATGACTTTTTTCATGCATACGTGTTTTGAGTTTTAAAGAGAGAGAAAGTGAAGAGAATTCAAAGAGGGAGATAGATTGATCTTCAGTTCTTCTTCCTCCTTGCTGCTGGACCAAAATTAGAGGAAGAGAGAAAGGAGAATTAAAGGGAAATGTTTCTGAGAGGGCAATGAGAAGTTGAGAGAGAGAACTTGAAGAATTGAGAGAGAATTGAGAAGAGAGAGTGATGCGATTGAAGGGGGAATGGGTTCTTTTTATATCCGTTTGAACGGTGGAGATTGCTCCTCCTTAATCTAATCTAAGGGCTGAAAATCATACTTGGCGAGCAAGTTTGATATGAGATATTTTTGGTTTCAAAATCGGACAGCTAGGTGTTCGATTGATTTGCAACATACAGAACAAGGTCACTCAATCGACCCATCTTGGGCGATCAAGCGCACCCGAGAATCCAGCAATACTGTGATATTTACATGTATATATCTGGTATTTATTATTATTATTATATATATTCCCGGGAGTTAAACAAGGTCACAAGTGTGAAGAAATTTGAGCAAAAGCAATATAATCCATCTATTTAAACTAAAAGTGAAGAAGAGGTTAGATTGACGATATCCCATTGCACTCCTATTCCCACAACTTCCATCCATAATTTTGAAGGGTTTGCTTCAATGGAAGGAAACCACTTGTATGCATGGGACATCGTGGGCTGACCCCCGAACGTAGACAATGCATGCTAAAAAGAAAAGAAGGAAAAATTGGGCTGCCCAAGTGAAAAATTGGGCTACGTTCCGGGCAGGTGAAAAAGAAAAGAAGACGGAAAAGAAAAGAAAAGAAAAGAAAGGAGGAAAAGAAGAGAAAGTGTTCAGAGAAGGAGAACGAGAGATCTAGAGGTTCAAGAGAAATATTAAAAATAATAATAATAATACTTCCACAAACAGTGGAATTTGGAGTTACGTTCACAAATTTAAGATTAAACTATTTTGCATTTTCAGTAAATAATGGGATGGAATGGCTTTTTTTACGATTTTTCTTAGCTATTCTTAATCTAAAAGGAAAATATGCATAATTTATTGGAAGTGCTCTAACCGGATTGAAAAATGTTAGAGTTCTTTCTAGTATTCTTCTAATGTCCAATTAGAATGATATAAATGTAAAAGAAAATTACATCTATGTCCTTCTGGATGACATAGATGCAATTTTATAATTTTTTTTATTACATTTATGTTTTTTCAAATGGACACTAAAAAAACACTAGAAGGAATTCTAGTATTCCTCAACTTAATTAGTCAAAGTTAGTCATTGATCAATCAATATAATTTAGTAGAGAGCCCCTTTTGTTTGGTCAAGGCAGAAAATAAGAGTTTTATGCCCACCAATAAGAGATAGACACATCAGACTGAAACAAGAAAAGCAAGTGTCGGCAAAAAACTAGATCTAATGCCCTTTTCTTCACTCTTTTGGTCAAAAAAAAAAAAAAACCACCTCCCAGCCACTGCCCACCGCAGACGCCGCCGCCGCCAGTTTTGCCACTCCGCCACTGGTAAGTTCAACCCCTCTCTCTCTCTCTCTCTCTCTCTCTCTCTCATATGGCATGGGTCTCTCTCATGACCTTCCGACTCAAATTCCCACAGGTAATATAAATACAATTTTATTTCTAAAAGCCCTAATCGCTTAACGGTTGACGCCCTTTTTCTCTTCTTCTTTAGAAATTTCTTCTTCCTTCCTATAGCACCTACACATCTCAACTGACCCTCTTCACACCATCCTCACTTGTGCCTAACCTTAGCGAAATCTAATTTTTTTTGGAGCTCTAGTGTGTCCGGCAGATTTTTTTGGCGAGTTCCAGAAAATTTCGCATGTATCTGGCGAAACTTGGAAATTTTCTATTGGTTTAGCTGTTTCCGACGGCTATTGTTGACTTTTCCGGCTGAATTGCTTGAGGAAGAAGAACCACTTTAGCTAAAGGATACTACCGGAGAGAGAGAGGTTGAACTTACCAATGAAGGAGCGGCGGAACTGCTGCTGTTTTCGGTATGGGGCAATGGCGGCAGCGTCTGGGAGGGCTATGGCTGGGACCTTTCCTTCTTTTTTTTTTTTTTTTTTTTTGGTTTTTACAAACTACAAAAGTGAAAAAAGTGTTAGATCCAAATGTGTCAACCTCTCGATGAATTAAGGTTTTTGCCCATACCTGATAGAAGTCATACAGAATTTAGTATCTTACTTAACCTTTCTAGGTATGATTTTCATTGTTCCTCTAATATATTTATATGTTCTATTAATCTATAATTTCCTTTTGTAATTGATATATTCTCCAACGCATTTTTTCCTTAGTTTTTTATAAATTATTTCACGTGTCACTACAAAAAAAGGCGTAAATCGCCGCGTGTCTACAGTACATGTTACTGTAGACACGCGGCCAGATGGCAGCGTGTTTCTCTGGACACGCTGCCAGATGTAGCGTACAAACAATTGGCAGCGTGTATTTTATACACGCTGCCATCTGGCCGCGTGTAATTTCTACACGCGGCCAGATGGCAGCGTGTATAAAATACGCGCTGCCATATGGCAGCGTGTAGATGGCCGTGTGTATAAGTACACGCGGCCAGATGGCCGCGTGTATAAGTACACGCTGCCATCTGGCCGCGTGTACTTATACACGCTGCCAGATGGCAGCGTGTATTTTATACACGCTGCAAATTGGCCGCGTGTATAAATTCCACGCTGCCATCTGGCAGACACGTGTAATTTAATACACGTGGCTAACTGAAAAACACTTTTTTGGAATTCCCTTTTTTATTTTTTTTTTTTTTTAAAAAAAAAAAAAAACAAATAAATTGGAGTATAAAATTGCTATGTACCCTATACCAAATTAGAGTATATAAACTAATTAGTTTTATACAGTACTTGTATTTAAATTTTTTGGAATTTATTTATATTAAAAATTCCTATTATATACCCCAACAATAAATTTGTGCTACACATACTTATAGTTATGTTTTAGGATTTACATGCAAGTTGAGTTTCTTGAATATGGTTTATGCGTTAGGACTTAATTTATTGTATGTGTAGTACATACTCTCAGGGTTAGGGTTCGTTGAACATCCATCTGAATGTGTTCGCCTTGTGGTCCCGATCATTATGGCATACCTTACACAAGTATAAAATTGCATGCCTCTATCATTTGATCGAGTTCAATGTTCAAAACTTGGTCGAACTATCATTTGATCCTATAGTTAGGGTTTATCACTATACATATAGTACATATATTTAGGGTTAGGGTTTATGGCTTACATATATATGGTACATACACTTAAAATTTGGGTTAAGATTATGGGTTTTAGGGTTCAATTTTATGGTCAGTGTTTAGTATAGTATATATATATATATATATATATATATATATATATATATATACTATACTTAGGGTTAAGATTTAGTTTTAATTTATAGTTTACGGTTTAGTTTTATGACTTAGGGTTTAGCAAGAATGTACATTACATACACTTAGGGTTGCATGTGTCTGTGTTTGTATTTGTATTTGTATTTCAAAACTATCTTGTCATATTATGTACATACATATATATAATATATGCATGCATGTAAACGGCGTGCCGAAACTATATACCTTTATAGTTACTTGTATACACCCTAACATTGGTGTTTATGGCTATATATATATATATATATAGTATACTTATATACCTATATTGTGTATAGCTATATATAGTATATATATACACTTAGGGTTAGAGTTTATAGATATATATAATAACGTTGTATATACCCAAATTTGGGCTACAAATATATGCATAATTATACGGCGAGGAACAAAAATAAAAATATGCAACATAACAAAGTACATACACTTAGGGTTAGAGTTTATGACTATATATAGTATATAGACATAGGGTTAGGGGTATGGGCTACGTGCAATATGTTTATAGTATATTTACGTTTTACGTGTTGAGTACTTTAAATATATATGGTATACTTATAAGTAAACCCTAACTCTAATTAGGATTTACGTTAATGGAATAGTAATCTAATAAAACCCTAACCCTATATATATATAGGACCTATATATATATATATGAAACTTAACACAGACTTAAGGTTTAAGAATTAGTTTTAGGGTTACCGTTTAGGGTTTAGTTTTATGGGTTAGAGTTTACGTAAACCTTAACACTATATATATTACATACACTTAGGGTCGGATTAGGGTTTGTGTTTGTGTTTACAAATACAAAACTATATATATATATATATATATATACATACAAAACTATATATATATATATATATATATATATATATATATATATATATATATATATTTATATATATATACCATTTTTCGTTTTAAAAAATAAATAAAAATAAAAAATAAAAACAGATAGAGACGTGTATAATAATACACGTCCCTAATTGGCCGGGTGGCATTACGCCACGCGGCCAATTTTTGGCCAGGTGACCTGCGCGGGACATTTCCCGCGCGCCACCTGGCTAATATTTCAATTAATAAAAAAAAAAAAAAAAAAAAAAAAAAAGGGTAGCTAGCTTCCAGAGGAAGCTACCCTCGATCCTCGCATTTCCCTCTCTCTCCCTCAGCTCGATTCTCTCAGCTCGCTCACTCATCTCTCCCTCGCTCACTCAGCTCTCTCTCTCTCTCTCTCTCTCTCTCTCCCTCTCCGTCCACTGACCACCAGGATCTCCGGCCAGCTCCCTCTCCGGCCGTGACTGCACCACCCGTGTTCAGCAATTATTACGGTGCATGCTCTCTCTCTCTCTCTCTCTCTCTCTCTCTCTCTCTCTCTATCTCTCTCTCTCTCTTTATCTCTGTCTCTCTCTAGCTCTCTCTCTCTCTCTCTCTCTCTCTAACCGAACCAGCAACCCTAACCCTAGGTCCGGACCTATCTCTCTCTACACCTCCCTCTCACTCTCTCTCTCTCTCTGTCTCTCTCTCTAGCTCTCTCTCTCTCTAGCTCTCTCTCTCTCTCTCTCTAACCGAACCAGGAACCCTAACCCTAGGTCCGGACCTATCTCTCTCTACATCTCCCTCTCGCTCTCTCTCTCTCTCTCTCTCTCTCTCTCTCTCTCTCTTTCTCTCTGTCTCTCTCTAGCTCTCTCTCTCTCTCTCTCTCTCTCTCTCTCTCTCTCTAACCGAACCACATACTAAACCCTAACCCTAGCTTTCTCTCTCTCTCTCTCTAACCGAACCACAGACTAAACCCTAACCCTTTCTTTCTCTCTAGATTTCTCTCTCTCTGACACTATCTCTCTCTACATCTCTCTCTCTCTCTGAAACCTCTCCCGGCCCGGTCTCTCTCTCTCTCTCTCTCTATCTCTCTCTCTCTCTCTCTGCCTTGTACGTGATTAGTATTTTTTTAATTGTTTTGGAATATTATTTTGGGACTAATATGTTTTAATGCAGGTACATTTTGGCAAAGGGGCATACAAATCACAAAAAAAAAAAAAAAAAAAAATTGTGAGTAATTTTAGCATTAAATTTTTTTCTGATATCTTTTGACTATAATAAACTTGGTGCATTTAAATTAATTTGTTTAAAATCTGTTTCTAACTTTTTTAATAGTTTCATATAATAATTGTGGATTTAGCAATTAATAATGGTCTATGCAATGCTGTTAATTTTGTTGGGTTTGAATATCTATTGTTGTGTAATTTTATGTGTTTTGATGTGGTTGGTTGTTATGCATGAAAAATATTCTTACAGTTGTGGTATTTTTTTTTTTTTTTTTTGTAATGTTTTACTGTACTACGAATTTGTGTGTGGATTATTATTTGTCACAATTATTTTATTAACTTAATCATAAAATAAATGATCAAAACCAATAAAATATAAATAAGTATTCGGTACTACAAAAAACAATTTTTGGGTTTTTTAAGAACAAAGAAAAAAAGTTTAATTGTTCATTTCAGGTAATTTTTTTACAAACAAAAAAAAACCAATTCAAAGTAAACTCGCCATCATTTCACAATAAAATGATCGTATCTAACGATTATTGGATAGATACAGAAAATTAAATTTGGCCACCGTCTACCATTTATAATTATTTTTTTTCTTATTCAATTTATAACAAAGGTGTAAACAATTTTCCCTAAACCCTAAATCAAAACCAATATAAAAATGCCTATGATCAAATCTCAAAACCAAACCCCTAAGCTTTATACTCTAAAAAACAAGCATAAACCATAAACCCTAAACCCTAGCCCAAATTACCGTTCACCCTAAAAACCATAAACCCTACAAAAGAGTGAAATTTTTTTATTACTTTTTTATTGTAGTTAAACCCTAAACCCTAACCTTAAAACCCTAACCCTAAAAACTAAACCCTAAAAACCTAAATCCTAACCTTAAAACCCTAACCCTAAAACCCTAAATCCTAACCTTAAAACCCTAAAACCTAAACCCTAAAACCCTAACCCTAAAATACTTAAAACCCTAAAACCCTAATCCTAACCTTAAAACCCTAAAACCTAAACCCTAAACCCTAAATTCTAACCTTAAAACCCTAACCCTAAAAACTAAACCCTAAACCCTAACCTTGAAACCCTAACCCTAAAACCCTAAACCCTAACCTTAAAACCCTAACCCTAAAATACTTTCTCCCTAAAAACGTAAATCCTAACCTTAAAACCCTAAAACCTAAAACCTAAACCCTAAACCCTAAATTCTAACCTTAAAACCCTAACTCTAAAAACTAAACCGTAAAAACTAAACCCTAAAAACCTAAATCCTAACCTTAAAACCCTAAAACCTAAACCCTAACCCTAAAACCTAAACCCTAACCCTAAATTCTAACCTTAAAACCCTAACTCTAAAAACTAAACCGTAAAAACTAAACCCTAAAAACCTAAATCCTAACCTTAAAACCCTAAAACCTAAACCCTAACCCTAAAACCTAAACCCTAACCCTAAATTCTAACCTTAAAACCCTAACTCTAAAAACTAAACCGTAAAAACTAAACCCTAAAAACCTAAATCCTAACCTTAAAACCCTAAAACCTAAACCCTAACCCTAAAACCTAAACCCTAACCCTAAATTCTAACCTTAAAACCCTAACTCTAAAAACTAAACCCTAAAAACCTAAATCCTAACCTTAAAACCCTAAAACCTAAACCCTAACCCTAAATTCTAACCTTAAAACCCTAACTCTAAAAACTAAACCGTAAAAACTAAACCCTAAAAACCTAAATCCTAACCTTAAAACCCTAAAACCTAAACCCTAACCCTAAAAACCCTAAAACCTAAACCCTAACCCTAAAAACCCTAAAACCTAAACCCTAATATATGAAATGATAACATAGGTTGATGGCCTTGACGATCAAAGTAGGGAGGAATTGGGGCTGAAATTGGTTATGCGGAGTAGAGGGTTGAAGGAGACAGCAGTGAAGTATAACAGGTACGTGGTAAACGGGAAATTGTTCCGCACGCTAGCCCATGATGTGGGAAGGAGGACTCAGAACAGCGGGGTATGTGTGCCAACCGTTGAATGCGAAACCTACTACGGGCAGTTAACCGATGTGGTTGAAGTCGAGTACTACGATAGGACTACGTACGTCCTATTTAAGTGCAATTGGGCGGACCCCACGATGGACAGAGGATTTAGAGTCGACGATTATGGTCTAGCGTTTGTCAACTTCACTCACCTCGTCCACAGGGGAGAACTGCTAACTGACGAGCCGTACGTGCTTACATCTCAGGTAGACCAAGTGTTTTATGTCGAGGATGAAAGGAACCCAAACTGGGTTTGTGCCGTGAGGACTAAACCGTGCAACGTGTACGATGTTGGTCAGGGGGAAGGGAGTAGTGATGCAGATAATGCATATCACGAGTGTGTACCGATCGTATTACCCACTGATGACCTGCATGATACGAATGATGAATTCGATCACGACAGGCCCGACATTGATCCGATTGAAGCTCATGTTATACAATGATTGCTATATTTATTATTGGTACAATTTGCTTAAACTCAAAATACTTTCTTATTTTGCATAGAGCTCATTGTATATTATGCATATTTAATTTTAATATTAAAATTAAAACGAATTTCAAGTAATTTGTCTCACATTTGTTCGCAGGTTTCGATGGACCCGAGACCCCCTACTTGCGCACATCGTGCACCACGCCAGCCCGTGCATTGCACGACTACATCCACACCGGCGATGTCAGCGGCACTACATACCACACCGTGGCCACCCCACCCGGACGCTGTATACAGACCATTGCCCCCGGGTACGGCGGGGATGAGCAGGTCAGATCCCGGGCAGACGAGCACAGCTGGATATTCTCCTTCTCTATACCCGCCTACGTCGACACCGGCGATGTCAGCGGCACTACATACTACACCGTGGCCACACCACCTGGACGCCGTTTATAGACCATTGCCCCCGGGTACGGCGGGGATGAGCAGGTCAGATCCCGGCCAGACGAGCTCAGCTGGATATTCTCCTTCTCCATTCACGACGTTATCGCAGTTGGGGCTGACCTCACCGGGCCATGTTGATCGATGGTGGGCGCGAGACTGTCATGATCTGAGCAGATTTCCGTTGTACTATCCATACCCCCTTCCACCACCTATGCCAGTCATTCCTGATAGTGAGACTCAGGATGACAGATTCCCGCTGTCACAGCGGGGGGGGATGCCTATGCCGGCTATGCGGTCGGGACAGCTGTCGTCACCGGCTGGGGGCCAGGGCCCGGCACCTGGGGAGAGCCAGATGCATGTTTATGGACAGAGCCAGTTGCCGCTTCCTGGGGAGAGTCAGGACCCAGATGTGGGGGAGAGCCAGCTGCCCCACGAGGGGGATGATGTGATGTTGGGGCTTGATCAGTTAGCACATGATGTCCCCCAGGATATGCCTTCGGATGACGATCATGATGATGAGCATCACCCAGAAGATCAGGCAGGCGAGGAGCATGCTGGTGACCCAGCGACCGAGCACATAGCGTTCGACCATATTCAGCTGATGGGTAAGTACATTTGTATACATTATTATAAACTAATTAATTTAGTAAGTTCATATAATATTTAAATTGAATTTTTAATTTATTGATATAATTAAGTTATTTAGTGTTAATATATTAACGTTTTATATTTATTGACTAGGGTATAACCCAGACGGGAGCATATATTTTGAGGTGATTAAGGACCCTGAGAGAAATTGGGTGCTCCCGAGGGGTAAGAAAGTTGTGTTGCAGTACAATGCTGCAACACAACTAGTGGGACGAGCATGCAATCGTTATAGACGGGCTGCGGGCAAGCTGTTACGGAGCGGGTCCCATATTCACTTGCGGGACAAATGGGGAAAGGTAGATAAACAGGTTAAGCAGGCTATGTGGGATGCCATAATGGTATGTGTATGAAACTAATATATGTATTTTGTGAAATTAAAGTTAAGATGATTTTTTCTTTATTGAACTGCTAAAATTAATCATTAGATTGAATGTGCAGCAAGAATTTTATGTACCCGTATCCGTCGACCAGCGCCTGGCACAGAATGAATTCTGGGGTGATATGGGCCGTAAGCACCGTTCGTGGAAGTCGAAGTTGAGGACCCAGCTAAATATTCGAGACGGTGACACGCCATTGACAGTACGTGCGAGAATGCCAGAGACGTTTTTTGATAAGTATGACCAAACGGATGTGGAGGACGTACTGCACGAGTGGTGCACAAAAGTAAATGTGGTATGTAGGTCTTTGAATGTATTACTATAATGTTGTGTTTTTTTAATAAACAGTTCATTCAAATCATAACACATAAGTAATTAAAAGTATCAATTCTGACATTTGTTTTGGGAATGTTCAATGTAAAGGAGAGGTCTGAACGAATGAAGCGGCTGCGGGAGCAGCAAGACATCCCCCATAGTCTGGGGTCCAAAAGTTATGCCAGATTTAATCACGATGAGGTATGGAACAATATGTAAAAACCCTAATTCTTATTTGTGCGTAATTGTTCTTTCTTAACGTTAAATGAATATCCAATGTTTGTTATATATTTATACTGTATGGCGACAGGCATCTATATCTGGCACGCCCCCCACTCGCGCCGAGTCGTTTGTGAAGACGCACACAAGGAAAGACGGCACTTTCCTGAACGAGCGGACACGGGACCTATGCGTATGCTACTGTTATAGGTTATCGATTATTATTAGTTATGCGTGTGATAAAGTATTTATTAATTACCATTGTTTTGTATGTTGACGACGTACAGGAGCGGATGACACAGAGTTTGTCCACTGATCCTGCTGCCTCGGACCCCGTCTCATCAGATACGGTGCGTTGGGCACCTGGCGACGCGTACGAGCAAGCGGTTGGGCGACCCGAGTATGCGGGTAGGGTTCGGCAGGTTGGGCCGAACGTTACTCCTGTTCGCGGGACTTGTTTCTCGTATAGGGGTCGCACACGGGGGGGACCGGCCGAGGGCACTTCTCAGGATTGGGCTGCTCACAAAATTGCGGAGTTGGAGGGCATAGTGCGGGCCGAGAGAGAGCGGGCTGACAGCATGGAGCAGCGCATACGACAGATTGATGATATGGAGCAGCGCATGCGACATTTTGAGGCCTTCATGTCCTCTACAGGATTATCGTTCGTATGCCCTGGTGCTCAGCAGTCTTCACCTGCACACGTCGGTAGTACGTCATCTGTTAGTAGTGCGCCTGCAGGTATGGTTCATATTATGTATACACTTAGGTTTATTTTTAATTTGTTCTCATTACTTGTTTAAATTTGCATATAATATTATGTAGGTTAATTATTTTTAGTACTTGCAGGTAATGCGACAACGGTTGGTCCGTTGTCGCCTTCTGGACAATTGCTGACCCAACAATCCCCTCTCGGGACTCCTTCGCCCGTTACACCATCTCTTGCGGGACAATCGACAGTTGGCGAGCTCACGCCCGGGACTGCACCTCGTGATCCGCAGAGACGTCCTCCAGATTTGTAGATATTTTGTGTATTTTTTTTTTTTTTAGTACCGAATAACTTTATTAAATTAAGAATCTCAAATTTGTTGATATTGTTGTGAAAGTAGTTATATATAGTAATGAATATATTTATTAGTACATGGTATTCGAATTTTTAAAAAACGTTGTTTTGATTATTTTGTGCAATTTGATTTTGTGATATTTTTGGATAAAATAAATTTGGAGAATTTTAGTAAAAAATAAATATATATATATATATTTTAAATAAAAAGAAATTAAAAAACAGAATTAAAATATATATATATAATAATAATATTTATATAAAATATATAAATATATTTTAAATAAAAAGAAATTACAAAATAGAATTTATATATATATATTTATATATATAAAATATACTGCGGCCAACATCTGGCCGCGTGTATTAATATACACGCGGCCAACATCTGGCCGCGTGTACATTAATACACGCGGCCAACTGGCCGCGTGTAGATATATACACGCTGCCATTTGGCAGCGCGTATTAATGTACACGTGGCAAATTGGCCGCGTGTATTAAAATACACGCTGCCAAATGTGCAATTAGCATTGCCCAGGTCCACCGCGTGTATCTACGCGGCTAATTACACGCGGCGAACTGTTTGCCACGTGTACAGTTACTGTACACGCGGCGAACTGCATGTGGCGATTTTCGATTTTTTTTGTAGTGTGTCTTGATATATATGTTACTTAGGTTATTCAAATCATTCACATACGAAGAACATGAGGAATATTTTTATTTACAAATGAATTTCTTTTGTAAAAGCCTTCCAATGAGCCAAAGACTTGAATGATTCTTGCATTTGTTTTTGGAAATCTTGCATCATTGTTGTGTGCAGTCTCTAACACCTTCTTCTTCATCTCTTTTTGATCGTACGTCTTGAACTTGCTTCAGGGTTCCTTGCTAGCTGCTGCATCAGCGAATCCTAGCCTTATTCTGCTTCACAGATTTCGCAAGTTGAGAAACCCGAGTTTCATCTGCCATATATGGTACAGTGTAGGATCGGTGGCTTGCTGATTCCAATTGTAATTGATTTTTTTCGCTGTAAATGTGTATGATGGAATAAGATGGATGACAGATGAAGGGTATATAATGGATTGGGAATGAATTGATGTGTACGTAATTGATTTGATTTGATTTGAACTCTTGGAGAGGTTCGATCTCCAAACTGTTGGTAATTTCCTTTATGCTCATTACAAGAAGTGGGCTAGTCAACAAATGGCAAACTTTCAAAAAAACAAAAAATAAATAAATAAATAAGCCCACCTAAAGATTCTCAAACCTTCAACAATAATACTAGAAATTTAGCCAAAAAAAAAAAAAATAGTGTTTTTTCCTTAAAACATATATAACATTATTGTATTTCTATCTTTTTTTTTTTCTTCGGAATAGTCTTCTTTATTTTTATTTTTTAAAATTACTTCACTCTACATTGCATAGAGTGGCGGATTTGTTAAGAGGCCAATAGGGGCATGCCCCCTGCTGGAAAAAAGAAAAAAAAAATTAGTAATTTTTTTCTTCAGATTTTTCTAATATTTTCTGGTCTTGGCCCTACCACTTAAGTCATGAAATCAATCAGACAACTCAACTTACGTTAAAACTTGAAAAAAAAAAAAAAAAAAAAAAAAAAAAAAAAAAAAAAAAAAAAAATTCTCCAAACCATACTCCTATATGCTTAGCCCCTCAACCTACTACTGTAACTAGTTACTAGTGTCATTGTATCAACTTATTAAGTGTCAGGAACTTCACATCATGATTCATGACATCATTACATGAGAAATGAAGAAAAAAAAAATTCAGACTTTTTAAAGACTCAATCGTAAATCGTGTGGTGGAAGGAAGTGGAAATGTGGAAGACAAGAAGATTGAGAAGTGCTCTGTGCTTGGGAAAATGAAACGAACTAACGAAGAAGAGTATGAAGAGATAGTCTTAAATTTTTGACTCTTTCACTCTTTGTTACTTTATATAACCAACTCAATCAAGAGAAGACCGAAGAAATGCCATGGAGACTAGAGAGAGGCACTGAGGCAGGGAAAAGTAAGTTTTTTGTTTTGTTTTTATTTTTTTAAAAACAATATATATATTATTGTTCATAAGTGCTTAATTTTGACTTTTAAAGTTGTAGAATTGTAGTAAATTTTTTCTTGTTTGGTTGTTGAAGTTTTGTTCCTATGAAAATCAATAAAATTGTGTAAATAAATATATCTAATTAAAGACAGTAGAATTATGGAAATAAATTTTTTATGTGGAAAATGTAAAAGTCTAAAAGATAATATTATGTATTTGGTATAGCACACGTCAAGTAAATTTCTTCAAACAAAATGATAAATTGCTAGTGCAAATGATCAATTGATCATTATATAATTTATATTAGATTGCCTAAGTTGAGCAATGCATAGATGGAAATGTCAAATGTGATTAATGTGTTGAAAGCAAAATTTAGCGTTTGTCATTTCAAGTTAGATAAATAGAGCATATTATTAAATCAAATTTTTACTTGTTGTGATGATCTCACTCTACACAGGTTGCATTGTAATTCATCTTCTTTTTAAGATTTGGACATAGCTACACACCGACACCGTATTAGGCAGCATTTACATTGGTATTTTTTCTCCACCTTATCTTAATTTTTGCTATTCCTATAATCGTATATCTCTTCCATGATAAACAAAAAAAGACAGTGATTCTATGATTGTTTATATTGTTGTTTATTAACTTTGATTGTCTCTTATAAGGTTGTAATTTAACTTGAAAAATTTAGGTTCATTAAACACTTCATATTTTTGTCTTTTTGTTCTAGTGACAACATGTTTTTGTTGCTAATATATTAATTTTAGAATATATTTATAAACTTTTATAATATATTTTTGTGATACACATTGTGTGACAAATTACTCAATTTTTATTTTAAATTATATTTGTCGGCCCCTCCCATCACAATTGTCTGGTCCACCACTGATTGCATACGTACACGTACATGCACTATCTTGGCAAAACTAGCAAAATAAATATGTACTGTTTTTAGACTTTGTCTTCTTGGTAGGTTAATGATTTGAGAAGATAAAAGAAGATTTAGAATAAATAATTATATAACCTAATTAACATATCAAGAAAGAAAATAAGTTAAAAACGTGGACAAAATTGATTGACAAGAGTCTGTGAATATCAATAAAAGGAATCATAGAATAGAATATAAAAATATATTAAAAAAAACAATGAAAATCATATCTCGGAAGGTAAAATAAGATGTTTATCAAGTAAGCAAACAAGAGAATATTGACCACAGAAAAACAATTATTCATAAGTGAAGTGAAACAATCAAGGCTAGCTACATGTACATGCAGTGACAATTTGTACAGATGAAAGAGATATGTTATTTGCACAAGGAAAATGTTAGATGCTCAATGTGTGGGCCTATTTTCATGTGAGGAGGTGTTGTACATTTATTATGATGGTGTAGTGCAGAAATCAAATCTCTTTGCACACACATGGTATACAATGCCTTTTGGCTTTGTATTTTATTTAATTTTTATTTTTAAAAACAATCAAAAGGAAAGTGAAACAATCAAGGCTAACTACACGTACAATGACCGCATTGTACATATGAAATACAAGCAAATATCCTGTACTAATAGCATATGGTCTATTGTGACCAAATTATAGTCAAACGATACAAGTGTGAAAGGTTTAGACTTTTATTCTTCGAGTGTTTTGGACATGAGATTGATGTTTCCTAATTAATCCCTGGTACGTACGGTGGGTGGGGTGGACCGTACGTGGAGAATGGAGATGGTGAGAGGAACATGGTTGTGGACTTGTGGTTAGGGTTTGAAACCGTAGCTAGGGTGTGATTTTGGGTCGGGTAGGAGTTGGGTTATAGGTGGACTGAAGGGTGTTTGTGGGTTGGGCCCAATGGTGGTTGGTTTGACACTTGACAGTTTTAAAGAAAGGCTTATAATTAGCCAATCAATATTAAAGAAAGGCTTGACAGAAGCTTACGTACGTAGCAAGTGATCCTTGAACCATACTTTTCCCCGGATAGCCTCTGTACGTGACTCTGTCCAACCATATATTGATTTTTTTTTTTTTTTATTTGTCCACACAAGAGTAGGAGCAGAAATTCGAGCGAACTAGTAACCCCGCTTCATGAGGTGTAATTTCTAACCGATTAACCCATCTCTTGAAGACAACCATATATTTATTATTGAGGCAAGTCATCCTCAAAATATTTTTCCTGCTTGGCATGTTTTTCCTTTGTGACCACTTCCACTAATGCGGGCGTTAACTTTTTCCCTCTTTAAACACCTTTTTGGTTTCTAACAACGTACGTTACGCTGTCTGATTGTTCTGAATTATTGACGATGATACTCGATCTTATCGCCTTTCCTTATCCATGCACAATCATATATAACTAACTCTAGTCATTCATGATCGATCTCTACTTATATTGTGGGCCATGGGTATATATATTCTAGCCTTGTGCATGCTAATTAAATGTTGTATTCTGTACGTTCTGCTTATAATTGGATTTTTGCTGTTAATTTTTAAAAAGGCAGTTGTGGCATGTAACTTGGGATTTGAAAGTTTATTGTAGTAGTATGAAGTCAGTGAACCAGAAGACATAATGATCGAAGATAATAGATAACACAAGATGTAGATAAACCATGCAAATATATATACACTTCGTATAATTGAGAAGAATATAAAAGTCTGTACAGTGATAAAATTACTTGACTTATTTACTAATAAAGGTCTTTTTCCTCATTCGACAGCCACCTCTTCAGTTAAAGATGATGCCACCTTAGTCTTCTCGTTGGTAACTCTGTACCTTTTGTGTATATCACCTTTATAAAATTCTTGCGTTCTTGTAGCCAGAATCAAGGAAATTAGACCTCCAAAAAATGTTCCAATGGCCATTATTGTAAAAGATAGGCCAAAACATTTTTTTCCCGTGCAAACCAGTGGCTTTCCCAAACCCTCCATTCCATGCAACTTCATTGCCTCTACATTGTAAATGCTTCCAGTGAGCTCCTTATTTAACAAATATGAGCCAACTGAACCTGCCATTTGTCCACAATTGAACAAAGTAGAATAGTGCTTAAGGCCAAAGATGTCAGAAATTATGGCCAAAACAAGTGGCAGTTGTGCACCAAGTGTAAAACCAATGATTGCTGACGCCAAAAACAGTGAATCCTTGAAGGGAAACGCGATGAGCAATAGCCCGATGCACGAGAGAAAAAGAATTGCTGATAACATAAGGGGGCGAGGAACTTTATATTTCATAACTAATTTTTCAGATATGAAACCACATAACACTCGCCCCGCAAAATTCCATAAGTTAATCAGCAACAATAAGATGATTACCGCCTTAGGCTCATATTGAAGGGCATCACCAATTTCCGACATGTTGTATAAGGCCGTCAAGCAAGAGCCAACTCCAACTAATGTTGCAAGCAAGATAATAAGCATATCAATGCTCAATAATGCTTGCAATATTCCGTAGTCTTGTCCTCTCTCTGGTTTGTTAAAAATGGTTGCAAAGAAAGATGTTTTTGTCTCCTCTGAAGAATTTTGTTCTTCCTCAACAATAATTGTATCTTCTTCCGCTTGATCAGCTGAAAAATTTTGTTCTTCCTCAACAATAATTATATCTTCTTCTGCTTGATCAGTTGAAGAATTTTGTTCTTCCTCAACAATAATAGTATCCTCTTCCGCTTGATCAGCTGAAGAGTTTTGTTCTTGCTCAACGCTTTGAGGGCTTTCAACAATTATTGTAGTGGGAGGTGCTTTCATTTGCCTCCAAATGAATACTTCTTGTCGAGAGGCGACCACAACAGGTGCAAACAAGAAGATGCACAACGCTAGTGCACTTCCAACATTGCCCACTCGGGAAAAGGCCACATATTCTTTAACTAGCGCCATGGTCATCAAATACACAGCAAGCACAGCAGATAGATAGAGAAAGTGATAAAAAGCTTTAAGCTCATTCGGTTGATTAATCTTAACCGCCTTCTCTCCAAGTGTGTACATTACTAATAGTGATATTGATGTTGGGAGCCACGCTGCTAGAAGAATTGAAGATGTTGAATCATCCCCATAAATGAATACGTAAATTTGAGTAAGTATAGGCCCGCTAAGCCCAAAGTAACCCTTCAAGAGACCCAACATCATAGATCGCCTCTCTGGAAAATTCTTGACGGAAGTGACAAGAGATGTTGTGGTTGCAAAGTTCTGAGCATTGGCCCCAATGAACATGTAGACACACATGAGCCAAAATTGTGGCTTGTGAACCTTTTCGGTGACAACTAGCCATATCATGAGGTAGCTTAAGAAGTTGGCGACAGAGCTCACTGCTAACATGAACTTTGTGGGAGTGACTTCGGCTACAAGTCCAGACAAAATCCCAGCATTTGAACCAATTTCATTCCATGTGCTCAATGTACTGAGCATTGAGTGGCTGTATCCAAGATTTCTCTTGATATTGTTGGAGTAGATTGGAAAAAGGTATTTTGCACCAGAAGTGGCCATGATAAGAAACGATGCGAAAACTGAGGTCCATTTACCTCTTGCCCCATGCATAACAAAACTGTAGCATTCGCTCTTTGATAC
Source organism: Alnus glutinosa (assembly GCF_958979055.1). Lineage (NCBI taxonomy): Eukaryota > Viridiplantae > Streptophyta > Magnoliopsida > Fagales > Betulaceae > Alnus > Alnus glutinosa. The sequence goes on from NC_084895.1 coordinate 11,523,576, forward strand.
AATCATTTTTCCAAGAGACTCTCTTTCCAATTTCTTTATAATTCTAGCTAGTAGGCAAAAATGCAACAATGTAGAACTGATTGAAGAGAAAGGTCTTCTATCGCAAATCACTGAAGGTGGAAGTCAAGCACCAATCACCCAGATGCTTCGAGACTAGCTTCTCAGTGCTTTAACTTGATATGAATGCTTGGTTTTGGTAGCTCGTGCTTGAATATGTGAGAGAGAGAGAGAGAGAGAGAGAGGACTCAGATTTGCTTCACTGCATGCCAAAGTTTTTGTCAAATCCAACTGATCAGAAGTGACTCAAAGAAAAATAGGGTTAAAAATAAAGAAGAAGAAGAATTAATGGTACTGAAGAGGGAGTAGAAGAGCCTGAATATGAAGAAACTACATCTACGGGGTTATATGGTGAATTTGGCTGGTCTTTTAATTATGCTACGTTACATAAAAAAAAAGCTCTAAAATCTTTCTCTACCACACAAATAAATAATATAATATATTTATTCGATATATATTATTTGTACACTTCTTATATAACCATATTAATGTGTCTAACATTTTTTTTTTTAAAGAAAAAAAGTAAAAAATCAAAAATTAAAAATATTAGATATATTAACATTATTATACAATTATTGTGTAAACATGTTTACAAATAACATATTTCTATTCATTTTCTGTCTCATATGTGTGTTCTCTGTATTTTTATTAAGTAGTTTCTTGTAATAATTAAAAGAATAATGATGGGCTACCCAGCCTACCCTTCAACTGACATAACACATGCATAATGATCGATCATATCCAACGGTGGAGAATCTGTAGAAAACCGTGGCCGTTCGAAAAATCCTTATAATGTGAGGGACCCAACATCCGGAATTAAATGATATTGATCGAAAGGCATGCATGGTACGTAAGAAAAAAAAAGATAATTAATGACACTCCATCAATGCTAGGTAGAAAAATTCTTCGTTGACCAACTAATCTGTAGCTAAAGGGTAAGAGAAATTAATGTTGGGTTTCTTTTTAAAAATATATTTCAAAAATTTGATTCTTCAGAATCAAGATTTTAGTTGAGGAGATACCGACTTATATCAATCAACTACACATAAATATGTATGGTCTCGCTCTCTATATGTGTTTTTGCATTAAATAAAAGTATAGAATTCTTAGATTTAATACCATGACATCACAAACATACGTACAATAGTATAAAATACTACCAAAATAAACTAAACTTAATCCATAGGCTCCAAGAAAAACAGTAACTTTAAGAGTGAATTGTTTCTGCTTCCAAAATTTCTAAAATCCTAACAACCAAAAAGCTAAGAGTCAAGCCAAAACAATGATGCCATCATAAAATTAAGATGAAACGCAATATATGAGCTAAATGACTACAAAAATAACAACTCAAAAAATAAATACAAATATTTTCATCATATCAAATTCCCTCTCGACGTCACCCAACATCCCGGATACCCATATATCAATTAATGGTCCAGGAGCAAACCGCTCCTATCATGACGCAAAGAACTCGTCTCTTTTACAAGTGCTTTGCATGACCTTAATTAACTCACAACCTACAGAAAATAATTAAATAAAGCACCAACCCAAAAAAGCCCCATGGACCAAAAACCAGCAGAACTAACCTTTCCACACCCGTACCCGCAACCCCAACCGACACCAATCCAGCAGTCCACCGCCCTTTCACCGTTCTCCGGTAAAACGACCCAGAGACGCCGGCGTCCTAAACCGCGCACAGAAAATCACCTGATGAAGTCCCACGTAGGACTCCACGTCTCCACCAAGATACTTGGCTGTTGGGTCTCTTAAGTAACGTGGGTCTCTAAGTGATATGGGTAGTGGGTGCTGTAAAACATAACTAAAGCAACTACTTGGGTGTGGTTCCAGACTCAACTGGGAACAATATATATAATATATTAGCATTAGTTATCGCTGTCATGGGTACCCACGACTAGTCCACGTGGGTAGAGTAGTGTAGAGTGGTAGTTTCCTTATGCAGTGGGTAGTTATGCGTGAGTAGTATATGACTAAAGGCTGGGAGCAAGGTTCAGGTATTGAATTTGTAATCAGACTATTCGGCACAGATAGTATGTTTGATTTACGAGAATCAACTTACCAGCGCGCTGACAAACCAGTCAATTGCTTCAACCTGATCAGTTCCGACACTCAGCAACCCGGCCAGCTCCTCTCAATTAACAGAAAGTGAGATAAGCTTTGGAAAGATTTTTTAACTGAGGAGTGTGTGAACCTTGTGAGGCACCATTGCTTACACCGAATCCCCATTTATAGAGGGGGTTGAGCTACACCGAATCCTAATCTAAAACCGCATGTACAGTAATATTTGGAACCTCAGCAACCCCACGACCTGGCATTTTACCGTTGCATGCATGCATGTGATTAATATTTTACCATACATTAATTTATACAAAACTTTCAATATTCTTCTGCAATAGCGTGGCATTCAAGTCAAAGCTCCTTTGACAGGAGCAGTGGGTCTGTGAGACTGTGACTGTTAGGCCGATAACACGTTGTCATCAGTACGTAGGAGAAATGTCCGTACATGTTCACAGACTCAGGAGCCTATCAACTCCCAAGAGATGGACCACAATCCTACCTTACCATTTTTAGATGTTCAATAGATGGACCACAATCCTTTAAGTAGAATATCGCATTTATTTTTTAATTTGTTATTATTATTATTTAAATGGTATATATTTTGAAAATTGAGAGAGAAAAGGTGCCAGAATCTAACTGTCCTTTGTTAATGTGTCTCGTGCTCTTTGTACTCAAAAGTGGTCTTCAGTCTGGACTTTTAATTTCAAATCTCTCGCTTTAATTCCTCACTAAAGCTACTGAACTGTAAGTTTCCATTTTGGGATGGTTTTCTGCGGGACCACTGTTTTTTTCTTCATGAAATTAATCGTCAAATATAGGATAGAGGTCTATGTTGGTTTCGATTCGCATGATGTTTTGGTACATTCAAACGGAGTTTGCATGATTAATCTGTTGTTATTTTATTTAACACACATCAGATAATTCTTTTCACACCCGTCATGCATATAATTATCGGGTCATATGGGCGAATGATTTTTTTTTTTTTTTATATAGATGCGACTGAAAAGTACAAGCAAAGGAAAGAACATACGAAAATAATTCCTAAACAACAGAGTTATTCAGATCTGGACCATGCGCAATACTGACAAACTGAGTAGTAGTGGAAGAAGTTGATGAGGGAATGGTGGGAATGCTGCTTGACGAAAATCGAGCTGCGGCCCATTGTGCCACATAATGTGCACCGAAGTTTGCACTTCTATTGACTTTCCGAGCTGACCAAGAAGAATCAGGGGGGAACATGTCTAGCGTTTTGCGAATTATGTCAGTGATACGCCAATCCTGAACAATAGATGGCTGTTGTAAAGCAAGGATAACTACCAGAGAATCACCTTCAATAATAAACCGATCTAGGTGAAGAGATAAAGCTAGAGAAACAGCAAGTTTTGCAGCTAAAGCCTCGCCTTTATTAGGAGAGCAATTGGACTGGATCTGGGTAGCCATTTTTACCAATCTTCCGTCATGATTGCGACAGATAGCAGCTTGACAGGAAAAGGAATCACGAATGGCAGTGTCAAAATTGATTTTATACCAATTTAATGGAGGACGAATCCATTTTTCCGGCATAGGATGTAGCTTAGCAGACCATGCATCACAATGTTGATGATAAGTGGTGACTATTTGCAAAGCAAGGTTACGAGCTTCGAAGGACTTGCCTTCATGGTAAGCTTTATTGCGATGAAACCAAAGAAGATCACATGCGACAGCTGCAAATACCTGAAAACAATGTAATTCCAAAGAGGGAATATGAAGAAGGGATTCAGGATATAAAATTATTCGCACCCAGTCACATAAGTTTGGGGAGTCCAATGTGGTAGAATCCAAAGGCCAGGGTGAAAGACGCCAAACTACTCTTGCAAAATGACAGTGGAAGAAAAGATGCCGAAGGGAGTCAGGTCCTCCATGGCAGAGAGGACAGGAAGCATCTGGATGATATGAAGGAATAATTGACTGTAATCGCTGAGTAGTTGGAAAAATATTCCAAGCTATTTTCCAAATAAAATTTCGGAGTCGATCTGTAAGTTGAAGTTTCCAGATATCCCTCCAAAAAGATGACAGAGGAGATTGATTGGATCCAGTGAAGTCTTTATTCAAGATAGAAAGGTAGGCCGAAGAAGTGGTGAACCTCCCAGATGTAGAGGGAATCCATAGATATCCTTTTTGAGAATCCTCTGAAATTGGTATCGTACCAACTGCCATAGCAGAGACCGGGTCAAATATAGTGTACAGAAGGCGTTTATTCCAACAACGCGTTCCTGGCATAATTAGATCAGAGATAGACAAGGGGGGTAAATATCTGGAATTTGGACTACGAGGAGAGGGTCGATAGGACGGTAGGGTCGGAATCCAGGATGATGTCCATATACAGTCAGAGCTATTAGTAGATACAATCAGACAGGATCCTGCAATAAGATATTCCTTACATTTCTGAAGCCCTTTCCAAATCCATGAAGCTGTGACAGCCAAGGAAGTAGAGAAAAAAGAACCGTAGTGAATATATTTCTTCCGTAAATGCTCCACCCATAAAGAATTAGAGTGCAAGAAATTCCAGCCAAGCTTAGTAATGAGTGCCAAATTTGAAATTGTCATCTTCCGTAATCCAAGACCCCCTTGATTCCTAGGAAGACAAATAGAGTCCCACGATTTAAGACATAGATTACGAGTTTTCCCCAATGGAAAACCCCACCAAAAGTCTTTAAACCGACAATCTAACATACTGCAAAGAGAAACAGGCAATAAGAAGGTACTCATTGCATAAGCAGGAATTGCCGCAGCTGTTGATTTAATGAGAACTGTTCTCCCAGCTTGAGAAAGAGTCTTTGCCCTCCAACCATTAATTTTGGAAAGAACTTTATCAATAATTGGCTGGAATGCTTCCTTGCGAGAAGATCCAAGTGTCAATGGCAATCCCAAATGGAAGGGTCGTGATGGTGATAATCGGAATGGTATTATGCCCAGAATACTTGAAACACTTGATGGTGGTGTATTCTTACTGAAGAGGATAGAAGACTTTCCTGAATTTATTTTTTGTCCCGACCAATTGCAGTATTTTTGGAGACAGCCCGAAAGGGCAAGAGCCTCAGTTGAGGTAGCCTTTGCGAAGATAATTAAATCATCTGCGAAAAGCAAATGATTTATAGGCGGACAAGATTTAGCAATACAGATGCCGTTGAGCAGCCCCATAGATTCCTGCTGAAGGAAAAGTCTAGAAAGCACTTCAGATCCCAGAATAAAGAGAAAAGGTGACAGAGGATCACCTTGACGTAATCCCCGAGATGGCGAAAATTTCCCAAAAGGGGATCCATTAAGCAGGATCGAAAAAGATGTGGATGAGATACAAATCCTGATCCAGTTAACCCAGGTAGGATGGAATCCCAATTTAGCCATAATAGATAACAAGAAATCCCATTCCATTCTGTCAAATGCTTTTTCCATATCTATTTTCACCGCCATCAAGCCACCTCGACCCCTTTTAGACTTCACCGAATGAAGGAGCTCATGGGCCATAATCGAATTATCCTGGATTGTCCGAGAGGGAACAAAAGCCGATTGATATGGAGAGATAAACCGATGAAGTAGAACCTTAAGACGATTAGCCAAAATTTTGGATATTATTTTATAGATAAAATTACACAGGCTAATAGGACGGAAATGATGTACCATTGAAGGCCCAAGCTGTTTTGGAACAAGAGCTATAAAAGTATGATTGTGATCCTTCAGAAGATGGCTCTTATTAAAGAAATTCCAGACACAACTTTGCACCACTGGCTGAATCAGATTCCAATATTTTTGATAAAAAATCCCCGTAAACCCATCCGGTCCAGGTGATTTAGTTGCTCCAATACTAAATACAGAATCATGTATTTCTTGCTCGGAAGGAATTGAACAGAGAGACAAGTTGTCTTCATTGGAAATCACATTATCAAAAAGATTAAGCATTTCATGGGGAATAATCGGAGCAGAAGTTGTAAAAAGATCTGCAAAATGAGCACACAGTGTATTCCCAATAGCCTGACGATCCGAGATCCAAGCTCCACTAGATAATTTTAGGAAGTCAATAGCAGTCCTTCGACGTCTGATTACTGTGGAAAGATGGAAAAACTTAGTGTTTAAATCCCTGCATGTAAGCCACTGTTCTCGGGACTTATTACGCCAAAGTGTTTCTTCATGACGCCTGAAATTGTCAATTGCTATACACAGTCCCCGTTCCTGAAAGGAAGACGTAGAAGAGGGGGTGGATTGTTGCAAAGTATCCAGCTGGGAGGTCAATGATAGGATCTGTTGCTGAATATTACCAAAAGAAAGACGATTCCATAACTTAAGGGCTAATTTCGTTGAATGCAACTTCATAGAGTTGAGTGCTTTCAAATAACTTATTTATATTCCTCGATCCTACACTTACTTTTGCTTTCTCTTCAAATAAGGCACCATCAATGTACGTGTTTACCTTAAAAACACCCAACTTTTATTATTTTTAACATGATAATATAACATTTCATTTTAAGAAAGTTTTTCTCTGACCAATTAATTATCTCTATCTTGCCAAAGAATTCAAAGAGAGAAGGAACAGGTGTAAAGTGGCTTTCACATGTATCATTTACTTCTTTAACTGGTAGTAGTTTTCAAACTTAATAAATAGGGCAGATATACATATATTTATTGAAAGCTTTACTCGAAAAAAAATCAACTGTCAAAAAGGAGTTTAATTGGACCTGCAATGCAAGGATGTACACGCACTATATATATATATATACATATACATTTTTTGTTTTGTAGTGACTTAATACTTTCACATGACTGCTTATAGCTTTTCAGATTTACATGTTTTTATCTCTCTATCTTACTTTTACCAAACCCAATCTACTTTCACGTGACCACTCAGAGCTTTTCAAATTTATATACTAGGCTTTTATGTCTCTATCTTACTTTTGTCAAACCCACATCTACTTGAATACTGAAAGTACTGTTTCTGAAAAAGCAACTTTAAAATCACATGATTTCAAATATATATATGCAATAAAATGAATTTTTGTTTTTAAAAAAATAATAATAAGATGAGCTTTAATGGTCACGTTATTGTTGGAAATGTTCAAAATTAAAAGAAAGAAAATTAAAGAGATAGATGTGAGATTCGTCATCAATCATCATATTTTCTTAACTCAAAATTTCTGAGTAATCCATACACTCTCAGACTGAGGTAAATAGAAATGCAAGATGAGGAAATAATGGGAACGCAATCCAGGACGAATTAATTCCGTCTTTCTTGTCAACAAATGCGTTGCGTAGCCTTTGGTCTTTGCCTATTCTCACTACTGCTAGTCTACTACACAAGGCAGTCAACGACCGGAGTCAATTGCTCTCTACAATAATCACATTACAGCTTGATTAGTTGTTTAACGTTGTTTTTATGAAATGAAACAATGAGGTTTAGCTTGAAAACACCCAACTTTGATTAATATTAACATAATAATAAGACATTCCATTTTAAAAATTCCTTCATAAAGTTGGAGAAATGTCAGTATATATTCAAGAGCTAGCTGGAAGTCCCCTTTGAAGGCCAACCTGTGACGTACGTGTGTGCATGCTTTTAAAGCTCATTTCTCAGGTGGCAGATTTACGAGGTGGGGTAGATGGATGGATATAATGGATTCGATCTGCACCTTCTGGCTTTACTCACCAAAGTTAATGAATTCTTTCCACTTGAGGAAGGTTCTCCTCGGAACCAATGTTTTTTTTGCTTTTGTTTTTATTGTGTAAATGATGAAAGTATGGAAGGCGACTGGCGAAGCATCCTATTCTATACTGTGGGCAGCTGGAGAACCGAGAATTGCACAAGAAAGAGAGCAAAGGGGTACAGGGGCTGAAGCACTCTAATTTCTATCTTCCAAAATTAGGAAAAAGTTGGGTGTGTTCACTGCTGAGCATGTGCGCATGCGTTCTGTGTGGGTTGAGCATGTGCGCATGCATTCTGCGTGGCATGTAGTGTAGTAGCACTCAGCCTCCTAGCATTAAAGAGGTCCGTGTGGTCCACAACTGTAACGACAAAAATTTCCTTTCCTTAAATTTAAATATAGAATTAATATACCCATGTGCATGAGAACCCAGGTTACCTGAGCTGTCCGTCGATATTGTTGATTACTAATATATTACTAATAATTGGCGCAAAAGGCCCAAGTGCCAGGTGCCTAAGCAAACCAAAAACGGCATAAAAAAGAGGGGTATAATAAACAGCAATAACAATCAACTCCAAATATAAAACACTTAAATTTACTTTCACTTTCATATCACATCAAAAACATTTTTTCAATTAAAAACTTGAAAACATCTTCTAAAAAGTTTTAGCAGATCCTGCCATGGACTTGTCCAAATTGATCTATGTTGCAAAAATTGGAGTTGTTTAAATGCTGAATAATTTCCATTTAACTGTGGTGGCCATCTGGGTGGTGAAAAATACTTTTATGTTGAAACTTTAGATTTCAGGAACTCATGCATGCAGTTGATATTTCTCACAATTTGTAAAAAGAATAAATTTATTGATGATGATTTTAAAATAGGTCTCAAAGTTGAGCTTCAATCACGTTAGTTTGTGATAAGAAAAGCTTATAAAGCATATGGTCGAAGTTTACATCTCGCTAGCTGGGGCTCATTTAATGCCAGGTCCTTAAAATTGCTTGCAATTTGCCTGTTCAATGACAGTGACTAGGCAGGTTTTAGTTACAAGTACACTATTCTGATTAAATGAAGAGTTCTCATACCTTCGGCCGTTTCTCTGACTGTCCCGCTGGCACTTACGTCCCTGACTAGGTGTTCTTATTGCATTGTCAAAGCAAAGCCGGGGGATTTGAGTTTTGGAAGGTTAGATTTAAATTATTGGATTGTGGATGAAATGATATGAGTTTCTCTTTTCTATCCAGTGAAGTTAGTGGGAAGGGACAGGACTCTCCGAATGTTTTGGCATATCTGAACAGATGGCTCCTCGAGGACAGCTTGTTTTCTAGTAAGAGAATAGAGTTGCACAGAGATATTTAAGTAAAAGTAAAAAGTAAAGCTGATAGACATTAATGCTTTGTGTTGATCGAGGGAGAGTGTAGAGATTCTTTCATAAATAAAGAATAGCATTGGTAAATGGTGATGGAAGAGCCTTACGAAAATAGAAAGAGTACTTTTTATTGATCACACTCTTATAGATCGCTTTCCAAGACCGATATTCAAAGCTTGAGTCCAACAGAAATTTTTTTCAGTTTGGCTTCTTAACTCTCGTGTGCTTTTCATATTTGTTGTTTTTGTATCATGTATTTAAAGTCCAATTTCCAGTCCTATGGCCGATTAATTTTTCAAGTATTTGTTGAATAATTAAAAAATAAACATCTTTTCTGAACATAAATATTTTTTTCAAAAGAGTGGTATTTTTGTCTTTTGAAAGATGAGCACTGAAAAATTATTTTATATATATATGAATTAGGAGGAATATGCAAGGTAATTTTGATTAAAAAAAAAAAAAGATTCTTTCATAAAGTTGGGTGCATTCTCTTCGATTTTTTTTTTTTTTTTAAAAAAAAAAAAAAAAAAAAAAAAAAAAAAATCGTCCTACACCTACTTTGCTTTCTCTTCAAAAAACATTCAAAAGTAAATTATGCCCATGGTTGTATCTCATAGACCATCACAGCTTAATCTAGATCGTAGGATTTAATATTTATTTTTCACTTAATCAGAACAAATATAATTAAGTAAAAAAAAAAAAAAAAACTAAGCTGATATCACGTTGTGGGGGACCATGATTGATATGTTTAAGTAGGGAAAATGTCAGTACATATTCACGCGCGAGCTGGAAGTCCATGTCTTTGAAGTCCAAGCTGTGACGTGTGCTTTATATAGTGGATTCTGCACCTTCTGGCTTTACTCACCAAAGCTAATGAAATATTTCGGTTTTAAGAAGGTTCTTCGCAGGCCCAATGGTTTGTTTTTTTTTGTTTTTTTGTTGTGTAAATGATAAAAGTATGGAATAAATACCTGCTTATATCCATTTGTCCAACTTGTGCCTGCGAAGCATCCAATGAGATCCTCTCCATTCCTTTCTTCAATAAATATCGGACAGAGGTCTCCGTATGTCCAACTTGCCCTTCATCTTTGTTCATCATAGTTAAATCAATCAGGGTTATGTTTGTCTTTTATCATTTCCTTAGATTGTGAAATGACTATTTTACTCCTGCTTACATTCGGCTGGTTAAGGAATCTGCTGGGTATTGTTGTCTTTTTGTTAAAACTACTGGTTTACCCTTGAAGTTTTTACGGAGTAGTGTTTGACTTCAAGAAAATAAGATGGGCTTTTTGGTCTTTGAAATCGAAATTACCTTAGTACCCTTTTGGTTGTTAAAGAATATTTTTGGGTCTTTCGGTTTTTTCTTGTTCACCGGCTAATGACTATTTTGCGCCTCTCAGTTAGACGGTCTATCGCTTTGGTTGAGGGGCTTTTGACTCCTTTCGCACATACGCAGTTTAAGGAACTTCTCCGGCTCTCCTCCAGCTCCTCCTCCAACAAGGACATTCCCCTGCATAAAAACGGGGATTTTACCCATCGAAAGAGTCATACTCTCAGATCCAAATCTCTCTTCGCTCTCTATCTGTCTCTCTTTTTCATATCCTAATCCCACTGGTTGCATCTTCTAGGATCTCGGATTTCGAATTTGGACCGTCCATTTCAGCTGGCAAATTCAACTCCACCGTTGCTTGATAGCGTACCGGGTTCGGGTCGGTTTTCGCTCGGAGCTAAACCACGGACCAAATCATGGATCTCTTCTCTCGTCCGGAAGGCACCTGAGATAAGCTCCGAATTATGCGGTTTCCATTTCTATCAGATTAACTACAAAAAGTCTGATTTCTCTGTCCTTGCTTTTAATTTTTTAAAAGTTTAAAGAGATCAATTAGTTTTTTGGTTAATGTTCTTTCGTTGTTGCAACGTTTAAAGAGATTAATTGTGTTCCTTCATTCAATTACAAGTGTTAGTTAATTTGTTAAGCTGTTAGATCTTTGTATTCATTCACGAAGTGTATATATATTTGCAATCTCCTTTTGTTTTATGGGAATGAGAGCATCTTATTATTGAGATCTGAATTTTTCCTTGAGCAAATGCATTTCTTTCCTTCAATAATCTAAATTCAAAATTAATCATTTGTTAACTTGTTCTATTGGTGTAGGTAAGGGTGCTGTGTGAATTGTGACAAGGCTGAGGAGATATAAATGGAAGAAAGCAATGTCCAGGTGTCTTTTTTTTTATTATTATTATTTTAATCTATTTTATTGTGCTGTCTCCATACTTATCCTTTTTTACAAGGATTTTTGATATATTGGCTTAATCCTGTTTCAAATAAGTTTAATTTCAAATTTTTGGCGTCTTAATTTTTCTCCGAATATGTTTCAAATTGTTTGGATTATACATCTCAGTCTCAAGTAACAAGATTCTTTTTTTCTTTTTCTTTTTTTGATAATGTGGGCTACTTTTAAGAAATAATCTTAACGCTTATGGCTCTGATACCATAAAGGGGCGGAAGCAAAAACTGGGGAAGAGAGATGGAGATCGAGAGAGACCTGAGAGAGTGTGTGTGTGTGTATGAGGGAGAAGGGGAAGGTGGTATAAACCAGCCAACAGGGGATGCAAGTAATGATAATTATAAAACTAATTATCAAAATTACAAGAATTATCAAACTGTATATTATTTCAAAATGAAATACTTACAGAATTAACAGGGGATAATACAAGCGAAGAGATCCGGGGATCACAATGAGATAACAAGAGAGCAGGAGATAGCAGATTTCGAAAATAAGATTTTCTAGTCTAAAAGCTTCTGCCTTACCCTGAAGGCCTTGGTCCTTTATATAGGCCAATTACAAGGGTAAAATAGGGAAAACAAGACTGTAGATCAGCATGCGACGGCACTGTAGCAGTACTGTAGCAGTCAGAAGAGTTGTTGGCCAAGGTCATTGACCAGCTGTAGATGCAATTAAAAGTCCGCATAAAACAAGCAAACTTTCGGTGGGACTCTGGTGGAGCCAATAATGCTGTCTGAAGCTTGCAATAAGTCCACAAAAGACAAACAACTTTAGGTGGAGCTAATGATGTTGTCTGATATGTGAAAATAATAGTAAACCCGTGAGGGTCAATAATCAAGATCTGGAATATCTTCAATACCCGGAATAGCTTCCAGAGCATCTAGAGCATCTTGAGTGGTGAATGGGTCATGCCCAAATAGGTGGCGGTCTGCTCCGCCCAAGCCAGCAGTGTCCAGAGAGATCTCAGAAGAATTTTCTTCTCCACTGTCTTCACTGTCTTCAATATTATTTTCTTCCTTGTATGATTTGAGAAATTGCTGGAACATTCTCATATCATTCTTAGAAGGGCCTTTTTTCTTCTTCTTATCTTTTGTCGAAGAGGATGAGGCAACAGATTTATCATCAGAGAACTTATCACCAGTAGCCTTCTTTTCTTCTGGAGGAGAGAGGAAATGAGAAGGAGTGACCAGTTCAGTAGGTTTTGGGACTGCAACAGGAATAGCTGGTAGACCTTTTTCTGGAGTCTTTTTGGCAAAATCCTTGTATACAGTCTGAACAATAGCATCAGTTTGTGGGTATTTATCCCACCATTTAACAAACCAATGGCGATCAATGATATCACCATTTTTAACATAATTCCATTTTAAAATCCAAGAGATCTTGAATTTTATAACAAAATGCATTATGGCAGGGAACTTCTTTCCATAAGCATCAGTATTGTAGTAATCTCTGAAGGTTCCAAAGGCTTTGGCAAGCTGCAGAGGGAGGATGTCAGGAATTGCTCCGAACTGTCCCCACCATTTGGAGAACCAAAGGGGAAGAATACCAGAGAATTTTTTGTCAAAATTAATAAACCAAGAATGGTTATTAGTAGAATTCTGGTAAAGCATGAATCTAAACCAGGCATCAATGTAGTCATAATAAGAATAGGACAGCTCAGAATTGGAAAGAACTCTGGGCTGGGAAGGGTGTTCACCCCAGTCTTTGAGAAGGAGAACCTTATCAAAGTAGACACTCATGTAAAGAGTTTTACCAGTCTTTTGATCGAGAATTGGCTTGAAATGAACTGATTTTGTTTCGACCAAGATGGTGGTATAATATGAGATATCTTTGAGGGGGTGCTCAGGGACCCAATGGAAACGAGGGGGAAAATAGGCAATAGCCAATTGGCTAGGGTCTTTAATAGGAGCCATCCCTATTTCAACAAAAAATAGGTGTTGGAAATAAGAAAGGCGGACGTAGGCTGAAGGTTTTTCAGCTTTAATAAATGGCATTCTTGGCCTAATGGAAGGACCAAGAAATGGACTGAATTCAGTGGCAAGGGCGCTACTGAAAGTAATATTTGGTTCAGGGCTAAAAGTCATGAACCGATTAGTAAGGGCTAATGAAGTGGTAATAGGAGAGGCAGCTGGAGTACCAATAGGGGAAGACTCTGGTTTGATGGCCAGAGACTTGTTATCAGAGGTATTAACAATTTTTCCTTTTCCTCGATCCTTTTTACTTGCCATGGTGGCACTGCAAAAATTCACGAGTGAGAAAATCAGGGATCGAATTGTTAATTCCTTTAATATATTCAATATCAAAATCAAAAACACTTAAAATCGCTTGCCATCTAGCAAATATTTGTTTTGATGCAATATTTTCAACATCTTTTTTCAAAACATATTTTGCAGATTTGCAATCAATTCTTAATAGAAATTTTTGATTTAATAAATCAGATTGAAATTTTGAAATGCAAAGAACAACAGAAAGGATTTCTTTTTTAATAGTACTATAGTTCTTTTGTGCATTATTCCAGGATCCAGAATGTAATCGAACAATTTGTTCAGGAGATCCTGGTGAAACAATTTGTTTCAGAATTCCTCCATAGCCAATGTCGGAGGCATCAGTTTCAACAATTTTGAAGGTAGTGTCAGTGGGAATTCCCAGACAATGAAGAGATTTAACATGAGTTTTGATCTCTTTAACAAGTGAAGTGTGGACCTCTGTCCAAGGAGGAGGATTAGCTTGCAATCTGTCAAACAGGGGTTTGCAATACTTCCTCAAATCTTTGTAGAAGTCAGCAATGTAGTTTAATGATCCAAGAAACCTTTGGAGTTGATTTTTATCAGTGATAATATCAGGGAATTTGCTAGCAAATTCAATAACTCGATCAATAGGGCGAATTTGTCCTTCAGAAATGTCAAAACCAAGGAATCGAATCTTGGCTTGGAAAAGTTTGACTTTCTTTGCAGAGACAACAAGTCCGTTGATCTTAATGATTTCTAGAAACGAGTTCAAATGTTTCCAGTGTTCATCAATGGATTTGGAATAGATGAGGACATCATCAATGTAAACAATAGCAAAATGGCTGAATAGGTTAAGGATATCATTCATGACCCTTTGGAATTCACTAGGGGCATTCTTAAGACCAAAAGGCATAACATTCCATTCATAATGACCAAAGGGTGTGGTAAAGGCAGTCTTATACCTATCCTTGTTGTCAATCTGGATCTGCCAAAATCCAGATTTCATATCAAACTTAGAGAAGACGAGGGCTTCACTAAGGCGGTTGACTAGGTCTTTCCTATTGGGAATAGGATACCTAATCCATTCTAAAACATCATTCAAAGGTTTGTAATTAATTACCAACCTAGGAGAACCTCTTTCAAGTTCAGCATTTTTCATGACATAAAAAGTAGCGCAAGACCACGGGGACTTGCTTTTGCGAATAATATTTTTCGCAAGCAGGTCAGCAATTTCCTTCTGGCAAAATTCCAAAGTTTCGGCATTCATTTGGATTGGCCTAGCTTTGGTAGGAATTTTCTTTTCGGAAAATTCTTTAATATAAGGTAGAGTCACGATGTGCCTCTTCCGGTGCCAAAAAGCATTGGGTAATTCAGGGCAAACAGTTTTAACAAGTTTGTCATGAAAGACAGTAATTTTGGATTGTAACAACTTATCAGAGAGTTGCTGGGCAATTCTCTTGTACTTGAGTTCCTGCTTTAAGGAATTCAAGTGCTTGGTTTTAGCAGTGACTAGGTTGAGCCGATCCAGCTCAATATCTAGTCTAGATGCAAAAGTAAACTTTACTTCTGTACCCATTTTAATAGTTGTTATCCCAGTTTCATCAATAGAAGAGATGGGATAAAGTAAGTAAAGGAAAGGATTTCCTAGAATTACTTTGTCACTCTTCATGTTTTTAACAAGCACAGAAGGAATGGGAAAACAAACATCATTCTGGCAAACATAAGCTTTATTAAGCTCATACTTAATATGTAGAGAATCTCCGCTGGCAGAATTTAATCTTTCAGTGGATTTCTCAAAATATCTGCTAGGGATTAATCCCTCCTGGATACAGTTCATGTCAGATCCGGAATCAATCAAAGCAATAGCATCAAAAGAATAATCTTTTGCAAGAATAACAGTAATTTTAGCATACCATTTAGGTGGAATGAAACTCTTAATAAGTTTAACAAATTTTAAATCACTACTGGAACAGACAGTTGCATTGCTGGATTCAGGATCATTATTAGAATGATCATGTTGATTACCAGTTATTTCTTCTATTTTCAAATCTTCTTTTTCTGAATGAATTTTATTATGAAGATTTGTGATTAATATTTGACTTCTTAAATCTTGATTATCAGTTTTAATATGAAACATATCATTTTTTAAATCAACAATATCTTTCTTGATATTATTTATCTCATGCTGCAGGTCTGAAATAGAGATTACTTTGGATTTTTGTTTTGAAAATCTTTCCAAAGTTTCATCAAGAGAGATTTTGGGTTTAACAGGTTTTTGAGAATCATGTTTCATTGTTTTCTTGAGTTTTTTAAGATATTCATCTTTTAACTTGTCGTTTTCAATTTTTGAAATCAAAGTGATTAATAAATTTTCTTGTTCTTCTTCTTTAGAAGTAACATTACAAAATTTATTTTCACAGCAAGGTTTACTGCAGCCAATTTTGAAAACATCTTTACTAGATGATTCACTAGCAGAATGATAGCAAGAATCATCAGATGAAACTTCATCAATGTAGGATGAATCAGAATCGGAGTAATCTTGGGATTGTAAAATCCTGAAGAGATCATTCCTATCTTCTTCATCAATTTTTAAAGAATTAATCTTATTTTTCAATTTATTAGGAGGATTTGGACATTTATCAGCATAATGTCCATTTTTTCCACAATTAAAACACCTTCCTTTGGAGGTTTTAACAGTTTTAGAACGCTTATGCTTTCTAAAGATTTTAGCAGGCCTTTCAGGCTTAGCAGTTTTTCTTTTAGTATGACGGTATTTTTTGGTGAACTTGTCCGGTTTCTTCCTATGCCTCCTGCTAGGAGCAATGGGAGGTAAACCAAATTGTTCACAGAAATTACCCATTTCATACTTAGCTTTCTTAGCATTTTTTAATTGTTGTCTTATCATTTTTTGATCGACACACATTTTAATACCAAGTTTTTTAATAATTGAAAACAAATCACCATAGGTTAAGTTTTCATAATCAATAGATCCAGTAGTAGGATTAACAAGTTCATCTTTTACTTTGTGAGCAAATAATGAAGGTAATCCATCAATGAACTTTTCTTTCCAATAAGGCTTAAAACTATCAGTTCTAAGCATAACACGAGAAATGAAAACATCTTGATACCATCTATAATCAGACATAGTGGGGCATCTAAGATTATTCAAGTAATCAGAAATACGAGAAGTAATGTTAGAAGGAGTTCCAACAAAATGTTTAACAATGGTGTATATCAAAGTATTGACACCATCGGGCAATTGCTTGCCATCATTAAGGACGGGGCTTCCGTCATTATCAATTTTAACAGCAGTTTTTATTCGGGTTTTAGCATCTTGAGTAAGATGCTTATCCCACCAGCTATTGAGGGTTCCTGAGAATCCAGTAACAAGTAATTCAACAATATCATAATCAGAAACATCATGGTTAGTCATATAAGCATTGGCAACCATGGACATATGATTCATCTTATTAAGAATTTCTTGTTCAGACAAACCATCAATATTCCATTCATACAATTTATCAGCAGAAACAGAGAATTGATTCTAAAAATTCTTTCTTCATACTGCAGATCAGGGGGGGTGGGTTTATTATACCAATTTTTGGTAAGGTTAACAGGTTTGGATTTAAAAATTCTTTGAACTTTTGGAGACGTTTCAATTTTCCCAACATTTTTTTCAAGAATTTTAATATCTTCATCAGTGGATGAGTCAGATGCAGAATAGTCAGATTCCTCTGATTTTTCAGACTCATTATCAGAATGGTCAAAATTGTTTAAAACAAATTTTTCTTTGTCATGGTTAATGACGCAGGCTTTGTTAATATTGGAAGTAATATTTGAAGAACTGCTTTCGGGGACTGAAGGCATCACTTGGGTAGCCTTGCGGAGTCCTAGTTCTTGAAGCATTTCTTCAATTTTTTCCAAATTCTTTTGGCTATTGGTTTTCAAACTAATTCCTCTTCTTTCTTCAGGTAAAGAAATCAAAGGTTTTTCTATATCTTTCTTAACAGCCAAAGGAATAGGTTTTTCAATAATTTTTGAAGATTCAATCTTTTCTTCAATACGATCAAGTTGTTGACCAATAATATGAAGAGATTGATTAGAAAAATTATTTTGTTCAATAATCTTCCGAGTTTCAGAATGAGCAGGGTCATTCTTAGAAGCTTTATAGGGAGAGGCAATGACAACAGTATCATCTTTCCCTTTTACTCAGAAGGGTTTCAATAGGGGGATGAGAGGCTTTAACAATAGTATTGTTATATATATATATATATTCATTTATTTTTCCCTGGTTGACGTTTAATCTGATTAAAGTTGCTGCATTGTCTTAACATCCGCAGTTTCAGTATTCAGATACAAATTACATGTTTATGGGAGATTAATATGATTATATATGTTAATTATCTTTAATTTGGTTTAATTAGTGGTAATAATTTCCTTAATTTAGTCCGTTGAAGACATCTAGAATTAATTGAACATTTAGTTTTATGCAACGCATGGGGGGGGTTACATTTAATATATATTTGAGTAACTATTTAGTATGTCAAAGTCCAGATTAATTTGTTATTTTCTTAAACATGGTAAGTTGTGGGTTCTTATAAGTCAATGATACTGTACAAATTAAATGGATGCTCTTCATGGTACTGATTAACTCCTTCATTGAGGATGCATGTATAAAGATATTTTTTTTTTTTTTTATAGATGTATAAAGATATTTTTACTTTGTTGGAAATATATAGGATGGAATTGCATGTATAAACAAAACTATCTTAACAATCGGAATTCAATTTTCTCCTGCGTTTTGCATCGCTTGAAGCCCGTGGAGGACAACGCCATCCATAGATTTAATATTACTTCTCTTCATGATCCGCGGTCCACCAAATCAATATGAATAAGTTTATGTTCTCATTTTGAGTAGATGGAAAATTAAGTGGTGTTTTTTGAAACTATATTTGATATTAACCAGTACTGGCACATAAATGAAGACAGACAAATTCATTTTTAATATATAAGTGTATTAATTTGTCTTTTGTATTGACAATAGATGTACCATTTAGATAGACTTTTTCTTTTTTCTTTTTTCTTTTTTTCAAAATAATTTTTTTATTTTTTCATATGCTTGGCTCGCTTATTAGCTCTACTCTTATATATTTATTAATAAATATATGTATTTATATATTTAGAAAAATAACTTTTATATTACTTATTAAGTAACAAATTAACAATAGTTAATATATATTAATTATTAATTGTTATACAATATATAATTTAATGATAAAAGATAATCATATGATTCATATAATCATATCATATACAATACAATGATAATGTAATTGGTGTAATCCAAAATTAAGTGATTAGCATTAAAATTAACAATATATCTCTTATAATCACAAATTAAGTATTATCACTAGAATTCATATCATAAGATGATATGATCATATGTATTATTATTAGATTTTATGTCAAAAAAAATGATCAGACAATCTAACAATTTCTATAATATTAAATCCTAAGTCATATAGAACAATGTATCTTTATCATATGAATCGTCAAATCATATGATCATATGAATCGTTAAATCATATGATCATACGGTTTAAGTATTATCATTAGATATTTAGAATAAATATGATTCA
The DNA here is from genome assembly GCF_958979055.1 of Alnus glutinosa. Taxonomy (NCBI): domain Eukaryota; kingdom Viridiplantae; phylum Streptophyta; class Magnoliopsida; order Fagales; family Betulaceae; genus Alnus; species Alnus glutinosa. The sequence continues at coordinate 11,542,900 of NC_084895.1, forward strand.
TACTTATAATAGATAATATTATAATATGATTCATAATTCATATATATATATATATATATATATATATATGAATTAAACTGTAAGTATAAATTATAATCACATAATGTCACATAAAGATACAAATTCATACATATACAATAATTAAGTATTTAGTAAATTAGTTCATATTACTAATATAAATTAATATGTCAATTGGTTATATATATTTATATTAGACTAATTTATTAAATCAAACATCATATTATTCTGTATATGTTATAAATTACAAATGGTAACTACCTTGCCAATACCTTAGTACTTTACTATAACATATATAAGGTTTGTACTTTAGTACATAATTATACTCTCTCAAACCTCTAAACTTTTTAATCCAACTCTTGTCCATAGTGTGACTTCATTGCAAATACATAGTAAATGTGCTATGTTGTTAGATAAACAGATATAACTATTAATCATAAATCATTTTTTTTATTTTTTTGGTAATATCGGATAAAAATTAATACTGTACAAAAATGGGGAATTGGTATCATAGCACCAATTTCATTGTTAATTGAAAAATTGATGATATTTTTTTTTTCAATTAACAATGGAATTGGTACTCGAACGTCCATCTATGTCAAACATAATCAAAGGTTAACATGCATGATTTATATTAAGTTAGTACTTGTTAAATTATTTTCTGCTAGGTGTTATATCATTGTGGGTACTACCATGATCAACACACTAAAAGATAAAGAAGATAGATCCATTTCTTTTGAACAATGACGAGTAATATCTTGCTTATCAAAGTCGGACCCAAGTTATAAAGCATTAGAAGAAACTTGCCAGAAGAAGCGATATTTTGTTTTTTTTCAACCAATAATTGAAAGATAAAAACAAAACTTCATCACAAACCCATCATTTAGAAACCCAAACAGTACTCAAACCAGTTAACGCTGATATGAATATATTAGAATTATCAAATCTGCACATTAGTTACCAAATATTGCACTTCAGTGCCTGCAATTGCTCCTTTAATTTTTTTTCACAATGGTAGCAGATGATTCTAATAATTAAATAAATTACTCGAAAACTAAACATTAATAAGAGGAACATGAAAGTTTGAATCTTTCTGGCATGTATTCATGGGATTTGAGTATTCCGTGTAATAAAAACAAGGTTGAACTAATAACCCATAACAAAAAATAAATATATTAGAAAGAATCTTGAAAATATAACCCATTAGAAATGAAAATAAAAGAATGGTGCTCAAAGGAAAAGAGAAATCAGGCATACCAACATGAAAAAGTGTGACGGAGGGCTGGAAGTCGGTCGGCGGGGGAGCGGGACGGTAGAGACGGGCAGAGATCGTGCGTCAACAGGGGAGAGTGATGGAAACGTGGAGGACTCTAGACGTGGGTGTTGGACAACTGCAGTTCATGGCCACGTGAAGGACTATCTAGACATGGGTAGTGGTGTGCTGCAGTTATTCATGGGTAGTTATTTAGTGCACGGGTAGTTTAATATGTGCATGGGTAGTTTAATATGTTAGTGGGTAGTTTAACATGTTAGTGGGTAGTTTTATTCTCAGTTACGTAGCTCTAGTATAAGATGAGTTCTAGAATGTGGAGAATAGATTATTGATTATTGTATTGGCATTTTGTCATTTGTGGTTTGTATCCAGCCCTAAGTGGATTCATTTGTGGTCTCTCCTACCCGAAAGGAGTTCATTATCTATCAAATATCTTTAATTCTGTTCAAATTATCGTGGGTTCCGATCAACTTGGTATCAGAGCCAGGTTCAAAATTCAAAGCATGGCTACCAACAAGGATCGCATTGAGAAATTGGAATTAGAAATTCAGGATTTGAAAGAAGTAATGCAGAAGATGAATGCAGAATCACAGTCCAGCTTTGCGGAGCTTAAGGAACTCTTCTTCAAGGGTTTTGAACATGGTGAATCATCTGCAGACAAAGGAAACGAAAATCATTCTTCCGGGCACTCGAATAGTTCTAAAGGATCGAGTAATTTCACTAAGTTGGAGTTTCCTCGGTACTCGGGAGACAACCCCAACGTGTGGCTGAACCGGGTAGTTCAGTACTTCAATTATAAGCAAATACCGGAGGAGCAAAAGGTATCCCTGGCAGCCTTTCATCTCGAAAGTGAAGCCAATCAATGGTGGCAATGGGTTCAAAAGTTGTACAAGGAAGAACAAGTACCCATCACATGGGACGCCTTCGAACGGGAGTTGCTGATTCGATTCGGTCCTACCGAAGTCGAAGATTATGACGAGGCACTTTCAAGAATCCAACAAGAAGGGACATTGCGGGATTATCAACAAGAATTTGAGCGTTTGGCAAACCGGGTGGATGGGTGGCCACAAAAGGCACTCGTGGGAACATTCCTTGGAGGGCAGCAACAGGATATTGTATCTGCTGTGCGAATGTTCAAACCGAAGACCCTCCGTGACGCCATTGAGCTAGCACGCATGAGAGATGATAATCTCTCTAGAGACCGGAAGATTGCAAGCGGTGAAGGGCCAACTATGTCGACAAATTCAGCCGGGTACTCAACACATACTACACGCCCATATTCATCGGGTGCTGCCAAGAAACTGTCATGGGAAGAGATGCAGAAAAGAAGGGAGAAGGGCCTATGTTTCGGTTGCAATGAAAAATTCACACCGGGACATTGTTGCCAAACACCTCAAGCACTCTCTATTGAGGTTTCTGCAATGGAGGAAAGGTTTGAGGAGTTCGAAAATGGAGACACAAAAATTGTGGGTGGTAAGCGCGGAGCCGAAGAGGTTGAACCTCTCATCAATTTCTCCACATGAACCTTGAGGACAAGGTTCTTCTTCCAGGCGGGGCAATTGATGGAAACGTGGAGGACTCTAGACGTGGGTGTTGGACAACTGCAGTTCATGGCCACGTGAAGGACTATCTAGACATGGGTAGTGGTGTGCTGCAGTTATTCATGGGTAGTTATTTAGTGCACGGGTAGTTTAATATGTGCATGGGTAGTTTAATATGTTAGTGGGTAGTTTAACATGTTAGTGGGTAGTTTTATTCTCAGTTACGTAGCTCTAGTATAAGATGAGTTCTAGAATGTGGAGAATAGATTATTGATTATTGTATTGGCATTTTGTCATTTGTGGTTTGTATCCAGCCCTAAGTGGATTCATTTGTGGTCTCTCCTACCCGAAAGGAGTTCATTATCTATCAAATATCTTTAATTCTGTTCAAATTATCGTGGGTTCCTATCAGAGAGAGAGGGAGAGCTAGTCGGAGATGGGTGGTGTGGGAGGGGGGTGGCCGGTGCCAAAAATGGGGGGAGATTTTTTAGGGAAAGAGAAATGGGGGAAATTTTTGAAATGGTTTTCGTTCCTCCAACCCACGATTTTGTCGTCCGATTTTGGTTTCAATTTTTCTTTAAAAAAATTACATGTCATGTGGAAAGGGACGAAGAAGAGACAGATAAAGGTCTCGCGTATAGCAATTCTCTCCAATGAGATCCTCTCCCGTTCCTTTCTCAATAAATATCGGATAGAGGTTTACTTAAATTTCCATTTACACAACGTTTTTCATGATTTTTATTTGATATTGTCAATTTATAGTTTTGCTCTTCATCTTTGTTCATCATAGTTAAATCAAGAAGGGTTACTATTAATAATATGACTTCAAATAAAGTAATAGGATAATTGCACCGTTGGTCCTTAGGGTTGGCCATAATTATTTTTCACTCTTTGTGGTTCAAAAAGTTCATGAGAAGTCTTCGTGGTAAACAATAATTATGAATCATTCCCTGAACCAATTTTTTATCCTATAAGTTAACTGATTCTGTTAGTTAGCCACGTCACACTCAGTAAAAAGCCGACACGTGTCTATTACAATAAAAAAATATAAAATTTAATAAAAATATAAATAAATAAAAAAAAATATTAATTTTTTTAAAGAAAAAAAAAAAAAAATACAAAGAGTTGCTGCCCGTGGCCATTGGGGGAGGCCGGGCGCCACCCCCGACCATGATAGAGACATGATAGAGGTATCAAAAAATCTTGACCGGCATTTGTTTCTTGACGCATGATTCGTTTTTAGACACTCTCAAACACGCACATTCAAATTAAAAACCAAAAAAGAAACTGTTGTTTCAGATTTTGCTTATATATATATATATATATATATATATATATATTTTGTTTCTTTCCCCAATATTCCCTTCATCTGCCGTCAATATCCGGACCACCCATTTTTTATATATATTTTTTTTGAAAAAAAAAATAATATATTTTTTTATTATATTTTATATTTTTTTTATTTTAATGGACATATGTCGACTTTTTATTGGGTGTGATGTGGCTGACTAATAGAATTTATTAACTTTTAGATGAAAAATGTGTTTAGGGATTGATTTATAATTATTATTTTGAACCACAGGGACTGAAATATAATCATAGCAAACCTCAAAGACCAATAATGCAATTATCCCTAAAGTTATCTCGGAATTAAATGTGTTGCATACGATAAAATTAACATATGCCAACAGAAAAGTAGATGAGCAATGCAAGGCATTTTTTTTTTCTTTCTTTGAGTCCTATTGTGGTTACGGTATAAATTAGGTCTAACAATTTTTGACAAGATTCAAGAACTTGGTACAAAATAAACGAGCTAAGGTTGAAAAGTCTAACATATTTAATTAAATAAGTTGAGTTGGTGTTAATCTATGTAATCTTATATATTGCTTTGATACGATTCGAATCTAATACAGAAACACAAATTGTCATCCCTATGTAAATTCTTTTATATCTTTTTCAATTATGGAAAAGTTCCTTGCACAATAGTCGTGCACAACCCACTCACATTGGAGAGACCCACCCACTCACATGAGTCCCACCAGTGTGAGTGAGTGGGTGAGTGGATAGGTTCCACCAATGTGAGTGGTTATGCATGCCCTCTCATTTAAGAATCACTTTAGTTGGCTGCTCCAATATTTTTTATTTTTTATTTTTGGTTTCAACCATTAACTAATATAATTGATCTATTTGATCTTCGAACCATTTTAATTCATAGCCTTGACTTCCTAAAATAAATCCTTACTATGAAAATTATTTTTGCTCAATTTGAGTTTCATGATAAAATTCAAATAACTTTCGGCGTAAAATATTTTTTATTGAAAAATGATTTCAAGCCAAAAACATATTCAAGCGTTGGGCTCGTTCAGAGAATCAATAAGTATTTCATAGATCTTCTTTGCAAATATATGGTCATTTAATAGGTGTTAATTAGCTTGTACAGACCTTTGCTTTTTGTCTCTCATATATGGTGGTACCCGAACCTTTGAAAAATGTTGCTTTTGGCAATCCCTTGATACCAATATTGTTTATAGTTTCATAGGGCTCTTGGGCATGCGTGGGTGATTTTAATGATATTCTGTCCCGTTTGGAGAAAAGATGAGAAAAATGCTTCTTCTCCTCCTTCAAATGGGGATTCAATGGCTGCTTGGATTCAAATGGACTAATTGACCAAGATTTCTTTGGAAATCTTAAACACATAGTCAAATGGTCAACGAGGCTAAGCCAATCCATATTAAAGGCCCCAGCTCCAAATGGGGATTCAATGGCTACTTGTAGGACTGTAAATGAGTTGGTCTGAGTCAAGTTTTGGCATTCTTGGACCGTCTCGTTTTACTTGGCTTCTAAATGAGCCGATCCCGAGCTCGAGCCAAGCTCAAGTTCCTTTGTCTGAACTCGATTCATTGGAGCCATGTCTTAACTCGGGACCGACTCGGGATTACTAAGCCAAGTTTTTTGAGTTTGAGTACTCGACTCGCTCGATCAAACAAAAAAATTGGTTGGATTTTCGATCGAAGCCCGAGCCCAAGTCTTGGCTCATTACATGGCCTTTCGAGCCATAATTGGGCAGCTCGGCCCAATTAGGGCTCATTTAGTGTTAAAAGAAAATTAAAAAATTGCAGGGGTTAAAGTGAAACAAGCACAATCAATGTCAAATCAAAATCTCTAGAGAACGAGTCTCTTATAGAGACCAAAACCTAACCTTAGGAAACATAAATGTAGAAAGTACAAAACCTTTTACAAATCATCGGTGGTGTAAGAACCATTGCTAGAGATTGGCGAAGATGGAAGATGGTGGTGATAGAAAAAAATCTAGCCAGATAGAGACGTCAAAAGAGGCATGAGCACTAAGAAAAGGGAGGGAAAGAGGAGGAAATGGGAAGAAAAAGGGGGGGGGGGGAGAAGAAAGAATAGAAGAGTGGAGGAGCTTGATCGTATGGGTCAAGAGAATTTTATTTTGTAGAAGTTAGGAACGAATCAGAAGAAATAATAGAAGAGTTGAGAAGAATGAGAAGAAAAGCTTAAGTTAGGGTTATTTGACTAGTGGATGGTAAAGAATTAAAAGTAATGGATGGCTATGATTAATTCTTGGGATAATAAATGGTCTTGGGCAAAGGAAAGGTGCATTAAAAATTGCAACTTGCGTGCCACTTTGCCAGCGTCATTGAAGAATGAAAAGAATGAGTAAAAATTGCTAGACGGTAAAGATTAAAAGTAATGGATGGCTGTAATTAATTCTTGGAATAATAAATGGTATTGGGCAGAGGAGATGTGCATTAAAAATTGCAGCATTTGTGCCATTGTGCTAGCATCATTGAAGAGAATGGGTAAAAAATGCATTTTTTCTTTATCTTTGTAGACTTGTAGCCTTCTACTTCTAGACTTTGTATGATAGCTCCCTCATTCAGCCACGTGACTGTGGCATTATCATCAATTTTTTGTTTTTAATATATATAAATTATAATTATTTATATAATCAATTTTTCCAATAAATTAAAAATTTTGGATAAATAATGAATTTAAATGAAAATTTTAAAATTAAAAACAACTATATAGGTTAGATGATTTTTTTTATTATTATATTCTAATTTAGTAATTTAGACACTATATTTTTATAAAATACTGTTAGAAAGAAATTAATATAAAATATTAATTAAATAATTTAATTTATTGTGCATATATTTCTTCAATTATTAAAGTACTTTCAAGTAACACGTTAGCTATAAATTTTATTTTTATTCTATTATTATAATTTGAAATAGTTGATTTTCTTCAATTTGAAATCTTATTACACACATATATAATACATATTACTTTAATGTATATGCATATTTAACATTACAATATAATCATATATGTTTAATCATTTTTTATTTTAATAAGTGAAGTTTAACATGTGAAAGATTTTAATTGAAATTGAGTAAACTGTGACTATTTTTACTATAATATCATGCTAAATTACCAGTTATTCTAAAAGCTTAATCTTGAAGAAAATAATAACATATTAACTAATAAATGTAATATATTCACTTGTAACATAGTAACTAGTAGTCTAGTACTAACATATTAATTACGATATAAATGATAACTACTAACATAGAAGTCCAACATATTACAATTATTAACTAATAAATATTAACATATTAACTAGTAACGTATCAGTCTAACATATTATAGCTATTAACTACTAGCATATTAACTAATAAAATGTCACATATTGACTAATAACATAATAACTAGTGTCTAGTAGTCTAATACTAACATATAAATGTTGTACGTGATAACTTGTAACATGTAAATTTAACATATTATAATGCGTAACTAGAAACATATAAATCTAACATGTTATAAATATTAACTGGTAAACAGATCAACTAATAAGTAGTAACATATAAATTAGTAAGTGTAACATATTCATTAATAACATATAAATCTAACATATCACAATTTTTAGCTAATACGAGAATATTAAGTATTAACTAATAACTAGTACCATATTAACTAATAAGTTTTATATATATATATATATATATAATAATCAATGGACTATAGTTAACTGAATAAGCCTTGCTAACAACTTACCAATAAAAAAATAAAAAATAAAATTGTACTTGGTAAATTATTAAGTCTTAATAGTTAGTAACTTAATATATATTAACTTAGTTAATATGTTAGTATGTTAATAGTAATATATAACACACACATATATAATAATATAAATAATATACATATAAATATTAATTGAGTAACCTATAGTTAATTATATTTACTTGGCATACATTAATTAACTAGATAATATGTTAGTTTATGAACTATATAACGAGTTAGTGTATGTATAACATAGTAATTAGAAGTTTAGTAATATTAGTTAATATCATATATGTTAATGTTAATGTTAAATTATAATAGTTTGTATATAATGTCACACACTAACAAAAAATATAATTACATATTAACTAACTCTCTTATTACTTATTTTCTATATTATCTAATCTAGTATATATTAACTAAGTTATTATAATGTATTTATTCGATATATTAATGCTTATAATAATGAATTAATGATTAATGATTTTTTTTTTTTGAACGGAAACGGTAATCTTTCATTGATATGGTGAACAGCCCAAGGCTTACAACTTGAAAATAAGGGACAAGCCCCCCATTCTCTAAACCAGAAGGATCTGGCTTAATAAACAGCTGCTCAAGCAGAAATACAACTTTTACAAGAAAGTCATTTGAGCCTCTTTACATTAACGCTCACTTTCTAAAGAAAAAAGACCAGATCTAGCAATTAGCCAACAAATATTCCCGTAAAAATTGAACCCAACACAAGTAGACTGTGACCCAAGAAAAGAGAAAAAACACACGACACTGAAGCAGAGATCACCCAAAAAACAAGTTGCCGGCAGTGGAGGAAAAAGGCCAAGAAGCTGGACGGCAGCGCGTGTGGGACACGCGCCGACACCAGCGCAACCCAGACGGAGGACCGACGCCGGACGACCGAAAACCGCCGAGATCGGCCAGAAAAAAGCTGCGTGTGGCCCACACGCACACCAAACAACGGAGAGCCCACTGGTGCGTGGGCACCACGCGCCAGTCACCGGCGACTGACAGGGCCGGATCTAGCGGTGGCTGGGGCGGAAGGCGACGGAGAACACGGCTGGGTGGCGCGTGTCAGTCAGAAGTGGGCGAGGATGAGTAGATCTGGCTTCCAAAATCTGAAGAAAACAAGGTGAAAGAATGGGCCAAAAAACATCCCGCCGACGACACGAACGCTTGGCCAATCCCCCAAAGAAGACAACTTGAGATGAGAAATCCTGCCAAACAAAAGAAAACAAACAAATAACGACACATAAAAGCCACCATAGCACAGAAAAGGCTAGGGGAAGACCAGCCTCCATCGGATCTAGCCAGGAGGAACAAAAGCTCCACAACCCTAAAGGTTAGGAGAAAAACTAACCCCACTGAACCAACTCAGGGGGAACAAAAACTCTCTGACTCACGAGGAGTCAGAGGGAAATCACCACCAGGAGGGGAAGGCAAGAAAACCACCCCCTCCCAGCGAAAACCAAGCTCTCAAGGCTTTTTCCTCTCCTCTCTCTCTCTCTCTCTATCTCCCTAGAAACAATATTACACCCTTTTGCAATGATGTAATTTAGTAGGTAAGTCTTATTAAGGATTAATGATTAAGTTGTATTATATTCACATTTTTTAAATTATGTAAATCACAATGTCATTGTTGCACTCGCATATATTAATACATACATTAATTAAGAAACTAAATATGGTATTAGTATGAATTTGAATACATTATACTTATGTTACATTATGCAAATATTATAGTACTTATAAGTTATGAATTATAAATTATGTGATCCAACGATATTTGAGAGTCTAATGATAAACTTTAGATCATATTAATATATGCATATTATATAATATAATGATAAAATGATAAAATGTTATATCATATGATCGTATGATACTTATATGAATCATATGATCATATGACACAATGCTAAATCATTAGTTACTTCAATACTAATCACTTAATTTAATAATATATGAATCACATTGTCATTGTACTTACATATATTCGTACATATATCAAGGAACTAACTAACCATACACACACACACACACACACACACACACACACACACACACACACACACACACACACACACACACACACACACACACACACACACACACACACACACACACACACACACACACACACACACACAATTCAAATGAAGTTGTATATATACTTGTGTGGCATTATATAGTTATAATATTATAGTTATAACTTATGAATTAAAATATATATATATATATGATACGGGATTATCCATAATAAATAAAAAATAATGAAATATGATAATATAGATATACATATTAAGTAACCTACATAAATACCTACTTATATCTCTATATAACCTATTTCTACATATATACATATATATCAAGCTTGCAAGGACCAAAAAAATAAATAAGGAATTTTGCATATATAAATTATAGGAATTAAATAGATGGGATTAATAATTATGTTATAGGTGATAATATTTATATTATGAAAATAAAGTGAGTTTAAGATAAAATAATGGGATAATAATAATAATAAGTCATAGTTAAATAAATAATTAACTATTTTAGTAAGGTGTAGTTTGAATAAATGTGGGGTCAAATATTAATTATTAAATGATAGGATTTTAATTTAATAGAGTTCTGATGTAATTAATTAAAGTGGGGGCTTTAAAGTAATAATGCAATCCTTCTTGCCACGTGTCAGGATATGGTTGGCTATGTTATCCCAACCACTCACACACTGACGCGTGTCACCCACTCCCTCTCTCTTCCTCTTTCTTTTCTTTTTTCTTTTCTTTCTCGCTCTCCCGAGCGCCCCTCTACCTTTTCTCTTTTCTTCCTCTTCTCCTATTTCCGCAGTAGTTCTTCCCTTTCCCTCCTCTTCCCTTTCCGTCTTCTCTTTCGATCATACACCCGTCCAGATTGAGAGGGAGAGACATTGAGCTGGGAGAGATGACCTGAGAGAGAGAGAGAGAGAGAGAGAGAGAGAGAGAGAGAACCAAGAATAAGGAAGTGGATCCTTTGCCGTGGGTGGTGCAGTTTCGGAGCTGTGGTGGTTGGGCCACTGTCAAGGCGTGGTGGCAGCAGCTAGGGCAGTGGATTCCAGCCCTATTTAGGTGAGATTCCTCTTTTCCCTTGTTTTTGATTTCGTTGCATCTCCCATTGATTTTCTGTATTGGCCGGTTGAGTGGGTTTTAGTTTTTGGTAGTGTTTTAGGTTGATGTTCAATCTTTAAAGTGGATTGCTATGGCTTTGGTTAGATGCGAATTTAGGGTTAGTTTTGGGCCTTTTTTTTTTTTTTTGATCGATTGATTCAGTTCTCTTGAAGTCTTTGATTTTTGGTGATTTGTGATTTTGGTTATGATTGGTCAATTAGCCTTTGGATGTTATTTTTGTGGCCTTAGATGGCTATGGCCGAATGGCTGGATTTTTGGGGTATTAAATTTGACTTCTCTTTATGATGACCAAATGTGATAGCTTAGTGATTATGATGAAGTTTGAATGTTTCTTTGGAAGAGTGTGGGCTGATTTGTTGTATGGATTGGTTTGGATTTTAGAGAAAACAAGAGGAATGATTTGTATATAAAGAGTGTGCTAAGACAATATAGTAATTAATTTGTTGTATGGATTGGTTTGGATTTTAGAGAAAACAAGAGGAAGGATTTGTATATAAAGGGTGTGCTAAGACAATATAGTAAATAAGTAAAAAGAATAAATTGATATGAAAAAAAAGGATGAATGAAAGTAAAATGTTAAACGTTAGATTCTATGAGTTAATTATCGGAATGTTTTCCTCACTAGAAATAAACTAAGGAATAAGTAAACAGAGTACTATAAGAGTACAGTAAATAGATGAACTACATAAAGATTACAATATTGAGAGAGTTAATGGATAAGTACACCAATATTAAAGTAAGAGACAAATAAAATGTGAAACCTATAGTTTGACCTAATTAAGCCCATAACCCATTAAATCATTTAGGTTCTATAAACTAAGCTGCTTGGAAAGTTAGAAACTAATAAGAGTAAAGTAATAAATGTAGTAGGCTAAGATTAGAAGAACAAAGGATAGTGATGTCTAAGACAATCTAAAGTCGGTAAGTATATATGTGTAAGTGTTGGAAACACATAAATAAGCACTATATATATATGGACCAAATACACTTAGTTAGCTTTAGTGAATAAACAAATTATAAAGCTTAATAGCTAATAATGATGTAAGTTAATAAAAATAATAAATACATCTTATTATTAATAAACAAGGTAAAGTATAAACCTAGAACCAATTGTAAACCTAATAATATCTTAAGGTACCTAGCTAGATTTAGAAGCGTGTGATGCAACGCGTGAGCATGCGAGTAGTTTATGTGTCATATAGTATAGAGTTCAATAGCTTAGTCTAATATCATATATGTTTCCAGGCATATAAGGTGGAGACTTCAGTTGTTCTCCAACTGTGAGTTCAAGATAATTAAAACATGGGGAATATTTGAGTCACGAGTCCAATGCAACCGAGGTGAGTATTCTACTCACTAAGGGTCCTTAGGAATTTAGATATATGAACTGTTATGTTTGGTTTAATTGGATGTTAACTCTATGATGATGATTTGGTATATGTAATTATGAACTATACTGTGAAAAGAAAATATATTGATGAATTGATGTTGAAGGATGCATGAGATTTGTATTGTGAATGATGGCATGATGTTGAATTGATGTTGAATATTGCATGAGATTTGTGTTGTGAATATGATATATGTTGATGAATTGATATTGAAGAATGCATGAAATTTATATTGTGAATGGAAATGTGATAATGAAATATTGTAGAGATATGCATGAAACTCCATGTGAAGGGATAACATGATGTTGGATATATATGTGATTCAATTGAGAATTGTTGAATTGAGAATAATATGATTGAGTTGTGGATCGTGGGAATTGAATATGTTGTGATAATGGTAGTATATGAGTAGTTAGTATACAAGGTAAGCCTAGGGTATGTGGCTCTAGCACTTGTGTGTTGTTTGCCTTGCGGGCATGTGGCTTTACGTGCGGTGTTGGGTATGTGGCTCTAGCACTTGTATATTGTTGCCCTGCGGGTATGTGGCTTTAAGTCTAGGGTATGTGGCTCTAGCACTTGTGTATTGTTGTCTTAGCTTTACGGGCGGTGTTAAAAGTAAGTCTAGGATATATGGCTCTAACACTTGTATATTGTTGCCTTGGCTTTACGGGCGGTGTTAAAGGTAAGTCTAGGGTGTGTGGCTCTAGCACTTGTGTATTATTGCCCTGGGGGTAAATGGCTTTATGGGCGGTGTTAAAGGTAAGCCTAAGGTAAGTGGCTCTAGCACATGTGTGTTGTTTGCCCTGCGGGTATGTAGCTTTACGGACGGTGCATATTGATATTCTTGTATACTATGTGTAAGTCTAGAGTTGTTGCTTCTAGCTGTGGTGTTGATAAGTCCAGTCTTGGGTTAGAGATAAACAACAAGTATGTGATGAATGGTGTGGACTTGGTAAATTGAGATTGATATTGATGAATATTGTATGAGTATATGTTTGTGCGCTTTGTTTACTCTGTAGTGAGTCTTATACCACTGAGACCTCGGTGACTTATTACTGAAATGGTGAACTCATATTTTTACCTGTACGGTTAATCCCACAACCGTACAGATTCTAATGCTTTGGCTACAAGTTCAATGGATCTAATGGATGACGTTATAGCATAGTGCTTGGGACAGTATGACTAAAGCTTAACACGACAATTGTAATAATTGGACCATGGGTTGTCTATTGTTTAGTAGTCTTTGTGATACTTGTATTTATGAATCAATCCTTTGATATGTATTTAATAACTATGTTGAAGTCTTAAACAGATAGATATGGCATTGGCTCTTTTGCTATAATCGAATGTTGTTTGTAGATGTACTTTCCCTTATGTTGATAATGGTATTATGTGTTATTCACTGCCTAGATGTAACTCTAATTCTTTGGTACATATTATGGAACGTGTACCGTATATTGGCTGAACGACATATAGTTCTGCCACTGTGACGACTCATTCATGTTTTTTTTTTTTTTTTAAGAAAAAATTGGAAGTTACAGAGCTAACGAGTTGGGCAATCGAGCCAGGCGAGTTGAGCTCATGAGCTCTCGTCGAGTTATGTCGGGTGAGTCGAGTATGTATCACTAACTAATTGAGCAGGTTTGAATAGTGTCAAGCTCGAGTTCGGATCGAGCTTAATCAGGCAGATAGCGAGCGGGACCTCGAGCTCGGCCAACTCATTTACAACCCTAACTTCTTGGATTCAAATGGACTAAAATGCATAGTGAATATTCACTGTTAGCACTAAAAATATTGTTTTTATTTTTTAATCTCTCCCTAAAGCTTCTCTTCTTTCTCTCTCTCTCTCCCTCAACGAAGCAATCGACGACAAGGCTTGACCCTACAATTGCATATCTGTCTGCCTCTCCAAGCTTCTAACCTTCACCATGGTCTTGTCCTTTGCCTTCTTTTATGAGTTGCGCGCCTTCAACACAAACCCAATAATACCCGACCTATCTTTTTTGTTGTGTTGGCTTGAGAGAATTATGGGTAGTTGATTGTGGTTTGTTGTGTGGCTTGGGTGATTGATTTTTTGGTGTGGAGAGAGACGAGAAGAAGATTGTGGTTTGTTGTTTGTCAAGGAAGAGGGATGTGCTGTCCTTAAAGGGGTAGCTTAATCGGTTACGAACTATGTCTTATGAAGCGGAGGTCATTAGTTCGAATCTCTCATTTTCCTTTTGAGTGGACATTAAAAAAAAAAAAAAGAAAAAAAAAAGAGAGGATGTGCTCATTCTCTAGTGCGGAGAGAGATGAGCGGAAGATTGTGCGGCGGTAAGGAAAATAATAAAAGAATGATTGAAAGATAATATATTTTTTTTTTTAAAAAAAAATGGATAGTGAATTAGATAATTTCCTCGAATTTGCAGTGAAGATTTAATAATCAAAATAAAATAAAATAAAATAAAATAAAATTTTAAATAGCTAAAATAACTACCCCTGTCAGAGATGCTCTAATTTTATTCCATATATTGATTATTGAGGCAAGTCATCCTCTAAACAAAACAACTGCACCCTTACAGCCGCACAGGACGCACCTCACTTCAAACCTTGTTAAGCTATAAACTTCTACACCTCTCTTTTCTCCCTTGATTGATGGTCAATCACACAAACGGTCAATAAATGTTCCATTGATCGCACCCATCCTGCAGGACTCATTTTAAAAAGCTCGGGTTCCACTCCCTCACCACCATCAAAGTTAAGTTAAAGCTAAAATGAGACTTGAAATCACTTAACAAACGTTGCTAATTATTACGGATGACACACCATGAACAATCCTTATCCAAGGATAAGAATGAAGTGATCAGTAAACCAGAAGATATAATGAAGATCAGAGATAACACGTACAAGATGTGTATAAACAATATTTATACACTTTGTATTTGAGTAGAACAAAAAGTTTTGTATAGCGATAAAGATTACTTGTAACAATTCATTCTATATATACATCATTGTTGCTAATTGTTGTCTTTTTTTCTCATTCGACCACCACTTGATTGGCAAAAGATGATCCCACCTCAGTCTAATCCTCATCACATCTATACATTTTATTTATTTCACTTTTATAAAATTCTAGCCCAACGCATGTTTAACAAATATAGCCCAACGCATGTTTACACAATAATATTGATATGTTTAACATTTTTTATTTTTTAATTTTTTTTTTAAAATATTTGACACATCAATATTGTTGTGTAAGAATTGTACAAATAATATATATATCAAATGAATATATTATATTATTTATTCGTGTGGTAGAGAAAGATTTTTGAGCTTTTGTTTTGTGTAACGTAGCATAATTAAAAGACCAGCTAAATCCACAAAATAACCCTGTAGTTGTCATTTCTTCATATTTAAGCCCTTCTACTCCCTCTTCACTACCATACTTCCTCTTCTTTCTTTATTTTTAACCCTAATTTTCTTTGAGTCACTTATGATCAGTTGGAGTTGGCAGAAACTTTGGCAGTGAAGCAAATCTAAGTCCTCTCTCTCTCTCTCTCTCTCTCATATTCAAGCACTACAAGAACCAGGCATTCAGATCAAGTTAATGCACTGAGAAGCTAATCTTGAAGCATTTAGGTGATTGGTGCTTGAAACCTTCAGTGATTTGAGATAGAAGACCCCTTCTCTTCAATCAGTTCTACTTTGTTGAATTTTTGCTTACTAGTTGGCATTATAGAGAAATCGGAAAGAGTCTCTTGGAAAAATGGTTGAGCCAAAGAGCTAATGCCACAATTTTGTTGTGCATGTGGCAAGAGGTAGATGGACCTCAGTTTTCACATCGTTTTTTATCATGGCCAGTTCTGGTGCGACATACCTTTTCCAGTCTACTCCGACAATATCAAGAGAAATCTTGGATATAGCCAGTCAATGCTCAGTATATTTAGCACATAGAATGAAATTGGTTCAAATGCTGGGATTTTGTTTGGACTTGTAGCCAAGGTCACTCCCACAAAGTTTATGCTAGTAGTGAGCTCTGTCACCAACTTCCTAGGCTACCTCATGATATGGTTGGCCGTCACCAAAAAGATTCACAAGCCAGAATTTTGGCTCATGTCTGTCTAAATGTTCATCAGCGCCAATGGTCAGAACTTTGCAACCACAACATCTGTTGTCACCTTTGTCGAGAATTTTCCAGAGAGGCAATCTATGTTGTTGGGTCTCTTAAAAGGTTACTTCGGGCTTAGTAGGGTTATACTGACTCAAATTTACATGGTCGTTTATGGGGATCATTCAACATCCTCAATCCTTCTAGCAGCGTGGCTTCCAACGGTAATATCACTATCAGTTATGTACACAGCTGGAGAGAAGGACGTTAAGATTAGACAACCGAACAAGCTTAAAGTGTTTTATCATTTTCTCCATCTATCAGCCATTTTGGCTGCGTTTTTTATGGCCATCACACTAAGTAAGGAATATGTGGTCTTTTCCTGGCCAGCCAATGTTGGAAGTGCAGTCGCGTTGTGCATCATCTTGTTTCTACCTGTTGTGGTCGCCTTTCGATAAGAAGTATTCAGTTGGAAGCAGATGAAAGAACCTCCCACTACAATAGTTGTTGAAAGCCCACAAACTGTTGAGCAAGAACAAAATTATTCTGTTGATCAAGTGGAAGAGGTTACATTTATTGTTGGGCAAGAACAAAATTCTTCGTAGGAGACACAAACGTCCTTCTTTGTTGCCATTTTTAACAAACCGAAGAGAGGGGAAGACTATGGAATATTGCAAGCCTTATTAAGCTTTGACATGCTTATTATCTTACTTGCAACATCAGTCGGAGTTGGCTCTTGTTTGACCACTTTGTACAACATGTGGCAAACTGGTGAGTCACTTCAATATGAAGGTAAGACGCTAGTCGTTTTTTTACTTGCTGATCAACTTATGGAATTTTGCTGGGCGAGTATTATTTGGATTCATATCTGAAAAACTAGTTATGAATATAAAGTTCCTCGTACCCTTATGTTATTAGCAGTTCTTTTTCTCTCATGCATCGGGCTGCTGCTCATCGCGTTCCCCTGCAAGTTGAGCTTCATATCTATGGCTTTGTAACCTCTTCATTTTGCACCATGTGCAAAACCAATGATCACAGACGCCAAAAACAATGAATCCTTAAAGGGGAACGTGATGAGCAATAGCCAGATGCATGAGAGAAAAAGAAATGCTGATAACATAAGGGTACGAGGAACTTTATATTCATAACTAGTTTTTCAGATATGAATCCAAATAATACTCGCCCAGCAAAATTCCATAAGTTGATCAGCAAGTAAAAAAACGACTAGCGTCTTACCTTCATATTGAAGTGACTCACCAGTTTGCCACATGTTGTACAAAGTGGTCAAACAAGAGCCAACTCCGACTGATGTTGCAAGTAAGATAATAAGCATGTCAAAGCTTAATAAGGCTTGCAATATTCCATAGTCTTCCCCTCTCTTCGGTTTGTTAAAAATGGCAACAAAGAAGGACGTTTGTTTCTCCTACGAAGAATTTTGTTCTTGCCCAACAATAAATGTAACCTCTTCCACTTGATCAACAGAATAATTTTGTTCTTGCTCAACAGTTTGTGGGCTTTCAACAACTATTGTAGTGGGAGGTTCTTTCATCTGCTTCCAACTGAATACTTCTTATCGAAAGGCGACCACAACAGGTAGAAACAAGATGATGCACAACGCGACTGCACTTCCAACATTGGCTGGCCAGGAAAAGACCACATATTCCTTACTTAGTGTGATGGCCATAAAAAACGCAGCCAAAATGGCTGATAGATGGAGAAAATGATAAAACACTTTAAGCTTGTTCGGTTGTCTAATCTTAACGTCCTTCTCTCCAGCTGTGTACATAACTGATAGTGATATTACCGTTGGAAGCCACGCTGCTAGAAGGATTGAGGATGTTGAATGATCCCCATAAACGACCATGTAAATTTGAGTCAGTATAACCCCACTAAGCCCGAAGTAACCTTTTAAGAGACCCAACAACATAGATTGCCTCTCTGGAAAATTCTTGACAAAGGTGACAACAGATGTTGTGGTTGCAAAGTTCTGACCATTGGCGCTGATGAACATTTAGACAGACATGAGCCAAAATTCTGGCTTGTGAATCTTTTTGGTGACGGCCAACCATATCATGAGGTAGCCTAGGAAGTTGGTGACAGAGCTCACTACTAGCATCAACTTTGTGGGAGTGACCTCGGCTACAAGTCTAGACAAAATTTCAGTGTCTGAACCAATTTCATTCTATGTGCTCAATGTACTGAGCATTGATTGGCTATATCCAAGATTTCTCTTGATATTGTCAGAGTAAACTGGAAAGAGGTATGTTGCACCAGAATTGACCATTATCATAAACGATGCGAAGATTAAGGGTCATCTACCTCTTGCCACATGCACAACAAAACTATAGCATTCGCTCTGTGGCTTAACCATTTTTCCAAGAAACTCTCTTTCCGATTTCTCAATAATGCTAGCTAGTAAGCAAAAATTTAACAATGTAGAACTGATGGAAGAGAAGGGTCTTCTATCTCAAATTACTGAAGGTGGAAGTCAAGCACCAATCTCCCAAATGCTTCAAGATTAGCTTCTCAGTGCATTAAGTTGATCTGAATGCTTGGTTCTTGTAGTACTTGAATATGAGAGAGAGAGAGAGAGAGAGAGAGAGGACTCAGATTTGCTTCACTGCCAAAGTTTATGCCAAATCCAACTGATCAGAAGTGACTCAAAGAAAATTAGGGTTAAAAATAAAGGATGAAGAGGAAGAATGGCAGTGAAGTGGGAGTAGAAGGGCCTAAATATGAAGAAACGACAACTACAGAGTTATTTGGTGGATTTGGCTGGTCTTTTAACTATGCTACATTACGCAAAAGAAAAGCTCTAAAATCTTTCTCTACCACACGAATAAATAATATAATA
This sequence comes from Alnus glutinosa, assembly GCF_958979055.1. Classification (NCBI taxonomy): domain Eukaryota; kingdom Viridiplantae; phylum Streptophyta; class Magnoliopsida; order Fagales; family Betulaceae; genus Alnus; species Alnus glutinosa. The sequence goes on from NC_084895.1 coordinate 11,562,325, forward strand.
TATTCATTTGATATATATTATTTGTACAATTCTTACACAACAATGTTGATGTGTCAAATATATATATATATAAGATTAAAAAAAAAATATTAAACATATCAACATTATTGTACAAATATTATGTAAACATGTTTACAAATAACATATCTCTATTCATTTTCTGTCACATATGTGTGTTCTTTGTTTTTTTATTAAGTAGTTTCTTGTCCTAGTTAAAAGAATAATGATGGGCTACCGAGCCTACCCTCTAACTAACATAACACATGCATAATGATCCAACGGTAGAGAATCTGTTGAAAACCGTGGCTGATCGAAAAATCCTTATAATGTGAGGGACCCAACATCCGGAATTAAATGATATTGAAAGACATGCATCTTTGGTAAGAAAAAAACATAATGACATTCCATTTTAGGAAAAATCTTCGTTGACCAATTAACCTGTAGAAAGGAAAAAAAGAAATGCTAGGTTTCTTAAAAATATATTTCAAAAAATTTGAACCCAAAGTATGCATCATCATCCCATCAACTTATGCTTTTATTTATTAAATTAATATAGCATATGAGATGGTAACACATTTAGAATCAAAATCAGGATTTTAGTTGAGGGACACGTACTTATATCAATTTATGTGTATAGTCTTGCTCTCTATATGTGTTTTTGCATTAAATAAAGTATAGAATTCTTAAATTTAATATCATGGCATCACAAACACACATACAATAATATAAGATACTACCAAAAGAAGCTAACCTTGATCTATAGGCTCCAAGAAAAACGGTAACTTTAAGAGTGGACTATTTCTGCTAACAAAATCCCTGAAGTCCCAACAACAAAAGAATTAAGAGTCAAGCCAAAACAATGGTGCTATCATAAAAAGATTAAACCAATATTTAACTTGTGATGTCAAGACAAATATTGTGAAGTTAAATGACTATAAAATAACCACTCAAAAATAAATTAAAAAAAAACAAAAATTTTCATCATATTTCACACTTTTGCTAAAAAAAAAAAAAAAAACCCAAAAAAAAAATTGCGAGGAAAAATGAAATTAATGTGCGGGTCTCGATCAAGAAATCCAACTCATTAGAATTAGTTTATTTAATATTAGAATTAGAATTTATTCAAACTTTAGGTGTTATCAATCTAACGTATTATCTACTTTTATTTTTTTTAAAAAAAAAACCATTTACTTGAATAAATTCTTGTAATTATGAGAAAAGCATTAATTTGTAAGAAATTGTAATCCTTATCTTAATTATATGGAGCGATTGAGTCAAAGATCCAAACTAGCAACTGCCCTTTGCTTCTAAAACTCTACCAATCAGATGCCTTACACATCATATTTTTGTCACGTTTACGTACAGTTGCACCCACCATATATAATACATGTTTTTTTGGTACATCAATTTGTGTTGAAAAATATGGGCATGACCAGTGTGAGATGTTGGAAAACCAGCCTCCAGAATTAGACTGAACCTCTACTCGATCATATTACTTATTAATCCAAGTTCAAAAACCATACATCCTTATTTATCAAATGAGTTTTTATTATTTTAGTAGTTTTGTTTTTTTAATTTTTTATTATTTTATTATTTATATATATATACATAACCGGTTACTAGGTATATATAATTTCAAAAACCGATAACCGCTCCAATAAAGCCGGTGACCGGTTATTTCTAACCGAATACCAAATCGGTTGGCCAGTTTGCTGGTTTTCGGTTACCGGTTATCGATTAACTAGTTTACCAGTTACCGGTTGGTATTCGGTTATCTGGATCTACTCCCATATCTAATAAAGGTTGATTCAATCAGCTCAGTTATATAAGAATAAGATATAAATTAAGTACATATATATAGCATTAGTCCTCAAAAGATATACAAATTCAAGTAGACTTGGATATCGATCGTCTACAACTTCAAAACCAAGTTAATTTAATTCAAGTCAAACCTTACGTAGAACTGAACCTATCTCAGATCCAACTAGATTTTATGAATATTTATCCTCCAAACTCATCGATCCCTCTCATAATCTCATATTTTAGAAATCTCTACTCCCCTGTGTCCCAATCTTCCCGCTTTTCAGTAGTTTCAACTCTTTCATACCACCCTTTTTCAAAATATATACATATAAAATTTCATACCACCCATCTGACATGATAGATCTCACCATCAATCCCACGGTGAGAACATATGGTGACGGTGTTGGGGTGTAGAGGAGGAAAAGAGCGTCAATAATGAGGAAGCACGGCCGTTTGGCAAACTTCTCTCTTCTTTCTCCTTTTTTAACTTTTAAAAAAAACAAAATCTGTCTTCAAATTATTCAAAACTTTTTTCACTTTTTCCATCACATTAACAATTCTTTTATTACTATTTAAATAATAATAAAAAAACACACTAATACAATTTTTTTTTTTTAATTTTTTCTTATAAATTATTTGTAGTTTATATGTCACATCAATTACTTTTTACAACCACTCATAAAAAATAAAATAAAAATTCCCCTCATACTCGAGGGAGAGAGGGTTACCAAACAAGGCACTGGTCTTTAAACTCTTTCAGATTTCATTAAGATGAGGTTATAAAATTTAAGCCACAAATAAGAGGGAATAAAAGAAAATAATAGGATAGAAAAAATAAAACCATAACCCAAAAAACATCATGTATCTGGCCCAGCAAGAAAATGGAAGCCACACCGCAATTTAGGTATTGTTCCCATCTTATTTTCCTACTCTCCAAACTGACTATGCCTGAAAATTTTACTCTCGCTTTCTTTATTCCCTTTTCCGAGGTTTCTTTTACGTATTTACATCATCAGATATAAACCAGAACAACTTGGTCACAATCAAAATAATAAGTTTGTTTTCGTTGGACAATAAAGAAAGCAACAATCGATTATTCAATGGCAGATACTCAAGAACCAACAGCATGACAACATAAATTCTAGAGCAAATTCTTTGGAAACCGAAACCAAGTCAAACCCAACTTCAAAAAGGCAATGAACTTCAAGAAATGAGTTCCATTCACTAAGATAAACACCAAATTCAGCCGCCAAAGAACATACCTAAAGCCCAGAGAAAGTTACAGAGAAAATATCAAATAAACCCAGAAATATTAAACAAAATATCTACTCAAACCTGCAAGTGGTCAATCTGTTAAGATTACTAAGAGTGAAATCCAAGCACAACAGGTTGCAGGCAAAAAACAGCAGATCCTTGGAAGACAATATTTTCATTATCAAAAAGACTGTTTTTTGGCCTTCAGCATAAGAGAACACCAAGTCAAGGGCTACAACTTGATTGAATCAATACGAAAGGAGTAAGGCCACAACTTGAGAAATAACAGGAAGCAACAAGATTGAATCATATAAAGCCCTCAACTCCACATCCCCCAGGAAAAACAACAGATCCTTGGAAGACAAATAAGGCGTACGCATCAACTCCACATCCCCCAGGAACTCGTCTCTTTTACAAGTGATTTGCATGACCTTAATTAACCCACAACCTACAGAAAATAATTAAATAAAGCATCAACCCAAAAAAGCCCCAAGGACCAAAAACCAGCAGAACTAACCGTTCCACACCCGTACCCGTACCCGCAACCCCAACCGACGCCAAACCAGCAGTTCACCGCCCTTCCACCGTTCCCCGGCAACAATCCAACGAGTTTCCTTACCGTCAACCACAGAAAAACCAACCCAAAAGAAGCACCTAGAAACACCGAAACCCACCCCAATTACCAACCCAAAACGACCCAGAGCCGCCGGCGTCCTAACCCGCGCACAGAAAATCACCGGGCACAAAAAGGTTCCATACCCACCCACCGAAGGCTCTAGCTTCGGCACAGATCTGGCCGTTCCGCCTGATCTGTGCCGCCCTTGTCTACGGGTATCATGAAGTAGACAGAGGCTGAAGAAGAGATAAATGGAATCGCAAAAAGCCTATACCTCTTTGACCTCAAACATGCAGTAGCAAGAGCAGAGAGCAAAAAACGGAGAGAAGTTCGCAGTAGAGAAAAAGCCGGAGCCGCAACAGAGCCCCAATCAGCACGAAATCAAACCCAGTCAACATAAATCCACTAACCCACAACCTTGCTTGTTCCTTTCCACAACGGCAAAACCTCTCTCTTATCTATTACTCTAACAGAGAGAACAACAAACCAGAAACCAAAAGCAAAAAGAAAAAATGGGTACCCCATTCTTGGCCTCCATAGGATGCTCCTCATCGACATGGCAACAACGGCGAATGACGTTGTAATCCTAAGCGCAAAACGGGCACAGAAACTCGGCCCCGTCAATTTCCTTGTGACCCCCTCACAGGTACAGATCTGCATCATCAAAAAGAAAAAAGAAGTTTCCAACACTTTCTTGGGAAACAAACAGCAAGAGAGGGGCATAATGGGAAATAGAGAAAATAAAACCAACCTGATCGATCTCTGGTAGCGCCGCGAAGCAATGGAGAGGCGAGCGGTCCACGCATCGGAGTCCATTTCCAGGGTGTATGATCGATCCTAGGAGAAAGAGAGAGCGGGAGGAACTGAAGGGGAAGGCTAGCGAAGAGGTATGTGAACCGTGTGACTGTGTGAGGCACCATTGCTCACACCGAATCCCTATTTATAGAAGGGGTTCTGGGGTTGAGCTTACACCGGATACTATACTGTGGGCAGCTGGAGAACCGAGAATTGCACAAGAAAGAGAGCAAAGGAGTACAGGGGCTGAAGCACTCTCTAATCTCTATCTTCCAAAATTAGGAAAAAGTTGGGTGTGTTCACTGTTGAGCATGTGCGCATGCATTCTGCGTGGCGTGGAGTGTTGTAGCACTCAACCTCCTAGCATTAAAGAGGTCCGTGTGGTCCACAACTGTAACGACAAAAATTTCCTTTCCTTAAATAGAAATATAGAATTAATATACCCATGTGCATGAGAACCCAACTTACCTGAGCTGCCCGTCGATATATTGTTGATTACTAGCAAATATATTACTAATAATTGGCGCAAAAGGCCTTGAGTGCCAGGTGCCTAAGCAAACCAAAAACGGCATAAAAAGAGGATATAATAAACAACAATAACAATCGACTCCAAATATAAAACACCTAAATTTACTTTTAATTTCATATCACATTAAAAGCATTTTTTCAACTAAAAACTTGAAAACATCTTTTAAAAAGTTTTAGCAGACGAACCTATATTTTTTTGTTTGATAACATTTTCTTTTTCTTTTTCTTTTTAAAACAAAAACATAAACAAATAATTCAAAACCCAAAAAAACTCAAAAATTACTTTTATTTTTTATGTAAGAAAGTTTTTTTTTTTTTTTTTCAAAAAAATACCATTTAAAAAAAATTAACAAATATGTGAGGGAAGTAAATGAAACAACTGCAAAACTAACCTTGAAATGAACAAGGCGATTTCTTGTGCATGCAAAGATTTGTAGAGTAGTAAGCAAAAATAACTTGATATATAGATACTTAGATTAGGGAGTCGTTGGTAAAAAGTAAAACTTCTCAAAAGTAACAGAAAAAAAAAATAAAAAATAAAAAAAATCTCAAAAATAAAGCTAACAGACAATAGATGTCTAGAGAATAGAGATGTGCAGAGATATCAAAGATATTTTAGTAAAAGTAAAAAGTAAAGCTGACAGACATTAATGCTTTGTGTTGATCGAGGAAGAGTGTAAGGATTCTTTCACGAATAAAGAACGGTATCGGTAAATGGTGACGGAAGAGCCTTACTAAAATAGAAAGGGTTGGCTTTTTATTGATCACACTCTCATAGATCGCTTTCTGAGACCGAATTTCAAAGCTTGAGTTGGTTTTATTGGACGGAATATATCTAACAAATTTTTTCAGTTGGCTTATTAACTTCCGTGTGCTGTTCATATTTGTGTTGTTTTTTAATCATGTATTTAAAGTCCAATTCTTAGTCATATGGTCGATTAATTTTCCCAGTATTTGTTGAATAATTAAAAAATAAACATCTTTTCTGAACATAAACATCTTTTTCAAAAGAGTGGTATTTTTGTCTTTTGAAAGATGAGTACTGAAAAATTATTTTATATATATATATATATATATATATATATATATATATATATATATATATATATGAATTAGCAGGAATATTCAAGGTAATTTTGATAATAAAAAAAAAAAAAAAAATCTTTCATAAAATTGGGTGCATTCTATTCAATTTTTTTTTTTTTTAAAAAAAAAAAAAAATCCTCCTACACCTACTTTGCTTTCTCTTCAAAAAAAAAATTCTGAAGTAAATTATGCCCATGGTTGTATCTCATAGACCATCACAGCTTAATCTAGATCGTAGAATATTAATATTTATTTTTCACCTAATCAGAACAAATATAATTAAGAAAATAAAAACTAGAAATTAAATGACTGTGACTATGACTTGGAGCTGATATCACGTTGTGGGGGACCATGATTGATATGTTTAAGTAGGGAAAATGTCAGTACATATTCACGCGCGAGCTGGAAGTCCGTGTCTTTGAAGTCCAAGCTGTGACGTGTGCTTTATATAGTGGATTCTGCGCCTTCTGGCTTTACTCACCAAAGCTAATGAAATCTTTCCGTTTTAAGAAGGTTCTTCACGGGACCAATGGTTTGTTTTTTTTTGTTTTTTGGTTGTGTAAATGATAAAACTATAAAAGTATGGAAGGCGACCGGTGAAGCATCCAATGAGATCCTCTCCCGTTCCTTTCTTCAATAAATGTCGGATAGAGTAGGTTCCATTTACACGGTGTTTTGGTGATTTTTATTTGATAGTAAATTTACAGTTTTGCCCTTCATCTTTGTTCATCATAGTTAAATCAATCTGGGTTATGTTTGTCTTTTAGCATTTCCTCAGATTGTAGAATGACTATTTTACTCCTGCTTACATTCGGCTGATCAAGGAATCTGCTGGGTATTGTTGTCTTTTCGTTAAAATTACTGATTTACCCTTGAAGATTTTACAGAGTAGTGTTTGAAGGGATGTCGTGGTCTTACTTCAATAAATATCGGACAGAGGTCTACGTGGGTTTCCATTTACGCGATGTTTTGGTGATTTTTATTTGATAGTAAATTTACAGTTTTGCCCTTCATATTTGTTCATCATATATAGTTAAATCAATCAGGGTTATGTTTGTCTTTTAGCATTTCCTCAGATTGTAAAATGACTATTTTAACTCCTGCTTACATTCGGCTGCTAAAGGAATCTGCTGGGTATTATTGTCTTTTTACTAAAATTACTGGTTTACCCTTGAAGTTTTTACAGAGTAGTGTTTGTTTGAAGGGGATGTTGTGGTCTTTTGTATCGTGAGTTAGTTTTATGTTTTTAAGTTTTTATCCCTACAAATGCCTTTGACTTCAAGAAAGTAAGATGGGCTTTTTGGTCGTTGAAACTGAAATTACCTTAGTACCCTTTTGGTTGTTAAAGAATATTTTTGGGCCTTTCGGTTTTTTCTTGTTGACCGCCTAATGACTATTTTGCCCCTCTCAGTTAGACAGTCTATCGCTTTGGTTGAGGGGCTTTTGACTCCTTTCGCACGTACGCAGTTGAAGGAACTTCTCCGGTTCTCCTCCAGCTATTCCTCCAACAAAGACATTGAATCCCTGCACAAAAACGGGGATTTTGCCCATCGAAACAGAGTCAGACTCTCAAATCCAAATCTCTCTTCGCTCTCTATTTGTCTCTCTTTTTCATATCCTAATCCCATTGGTTGCATCTTCTAGGATCTCGGATTTCGAATTTGGACCGTCCATTTCAGCTGGCAAGTTCAACTCCACCGTTGCTTGATAGCGTACCGGGTTCGGTTCAGTTTTCGCTCGGAGCTAAACCACGGACCGAATCATGAATCTCTTCTCTCGTCCGGAAGGCACCTGAGATAAGCTCCGAATTTCTGTGTCCTTGCTTTTAATTTTTTAAAAGTTTAAAGAGATCGATTAATTTTTTGGTTAATGTTTTTTCGTTGTTGCAACGTTTAAAGAGATTAATTGTGTTCCTTCATTCAATTCGCGTGTTCAATTACAAGTGTTAGTTAATTTGTTAATCTGTTAGATTTTTGTCTTCATTCACGAAGTATATATATTTGCAATCTCCTTTTGTTTTATGGGAATGAGAGCATCTTATTATTGTGATCTGAATTTTCCTTGAGCAAATGCATTTCTTTCCTTCAATAATCTAAATTCAGAATTAATCATTTAAACTTGTTCTATTGGTGTAGGTAAGGGTGCTGTGTGAATTGTGATAAGGCTAAGGAGATATAGATGGAAGAAAGCAATGTCCAGGTATCTTTTATTATTATTTTAATCTATTTTATTGTGCTGTCTCCATACTTATCCTTTTTTACAAGGATTTTTGATATATTGGCTTAATCCTGCTTCAAATAAGTTTCAAATTTTTGGTGTCTTAATTTTTCTCCGAATATATATGTTTCAAATAAGATTCTTTTTTTTTTTTTTTTTTTTTTTTGATAATGTGGGATACTTTTAAGAAATATATATATTCATTTATTTTTCCCTGGTTGACGTTTAATCTGATTAAAATTGCTGCATTGTCTTAACATCCGCAATTTTAGAAATATATATATGTTAATTGTCTTTCGTTTAATTAGTGGTAATAATTTCCTTAATTTAGTCCGTTGAAGACATCTAGATTTAATTGATCAGCATTTAGTTTAATGCAACGCAGGGGGTGGGGGGTTACATTTAATATATATTTTAGTAACTATTTAGCATGTCAAAGTCCAGATTAATTTGTTTTTTTTTTGTTTTTTTTTTTTTTTTTTATGAATAAAAGTTTCATTGAATCAACTCAACCATATACAACTCTTCAATAAAAACTTGAAGCACTCTCTGTAAACTGGAGAAAACAATCACATTGTCCTTAGGACATAAACTACACACTACAACCCAAGTCTATAAACAAAGAGAAAACCAGCTAAACAGAACCAAACAGAGACCACAATCTACTGCAGAAAACAGAGAAACTAAACCAAAGAACTCAAATTCCATAGTTTAGCAGATTAATTTGTTATTTTCTTAAACATGATAAGTTGTGAGTTCTAAATCAATGACACTGTACAAATGGAAGCTCTTCAGTCTTCATGGTACTGATTAATTAACTTCTTCATTGAGCATATATGCATGTATAAAGATATTTTTACTTTGTTAGAAATACTACTGAAATAGGATGGAATTGCATGCATGTATAAAGAGCATCACAAAACTAACTTCACAATAGGTATTCATTTTTCTCCTGTGTTTAGCATCACTTGATCAAGCCCGTGGAGGACAACGTACGCGCGCCATCCATAGATTTAATATTACTTATCTTCATGATCAAATCAATATGAATAAATTTATGTTCTCATTTTGAGTAGATGGAAAATTAAGTGGTGTTTTGGTTTTGGTAGTACGTATAGAGGGGAGGGATCACAGGATATGGTACTAGGCTACTAGCTAGGTGGTATTCTGTGTCATTCACATGGCTATTTTGTGATTCAGGCATTTGTACACGTACACGGCTTGTATTCCGTTTCGACATAAACAACAACAACAAACAATATTAGCCGGGAATAGCATAAACTAATTAACATAAACAATATTACACAAAAAGAAAATACCCAACCTTTCTTCACATACTAACCGTAGCAAAAGGAATCAAACAATATAGGAAAGAGACAAAGAGATGAACCTTACCTTATATTATAGCGAGAGAGAAAGAGAGAGATTTGACAAAAAGTAAATTAGGATTGGATTTTGGGGCTCGTCTTAAGCTTCCAAGCATTGTCCAGTCGATTATCGTTCTCGTCTTGACCCCTTGGTTTTTCATTTTTTTTCCTACTTTTTTATTTTTATTTTTATATTATTTTGTTATAATTTTAAGAATTTTATTAATTTTGTGAAGCATATTTTTGTCATTGAGAGGTTGACATTGACATTTTTTGTATTTTAGAGGGAAATTGACAAGACGTTTGATCAAACCTTTAATTGTATCAAGTTTAATTGATCATTTGATTGTAACATGATCAATCGGACTATTGCACAAAAATAAAATAATTCAAAAATCCATTTAGTTCGGTCGATCATTTGATCGTATCACAATTGATCGAACTAATGCACTAAGATCAATTAGACTATTGATCAATCACGGGATCAATCGGATGTTCGATTGATATACAGAGTAATGCACTAGGATCGGATCTTCTATCGATCTTATTATCCTATCATGATCGATCGGACTAATACATTCGGATCAATTGGGTGTTAGATCAAACCTTCACTGTGTAAAGTTTAATTTTTCCCACTCTATCATGACCGATCAGACTAATGCACTAGAATTGATTGGATGTTTGATCGATAGGAGTAATGAACTAGGATCAATCAGATCTATTAGCTGAGTTCTTTTATCCTACCATTGGTTGATGATCGATAAAGTAGGAATATAATCAATCCTAATGCAACTAGTAAACAATCACACTGGTATTATGAGATAAAAATATAATTTTTTAACATTTCTCTTTTTTTTAATTGAGTTTATGTTTAAAAATTATTTTGTATTTTAAATTATTTGTTAGTAATTTTTTTTTAAAAAAATTGTTTTGAAAACATTACCAATAGCCAAACGAGACTTAGTTAAACCGTTTTTACTTTTACCATAGGTTTCTTTGTGAACAACAAAGAGTCGAATCTTTAAAAAAATATCTATGGAATATGATTATTATATGAAACATTCAAAATTAAATATGAAAACTTGAAATAGAAAATAAAAAATTGATAATTCTCCTTGACGATGACTTTATTTGATTTTATATTCCTACTTTATTTAATCGATCATGATAGGATAAACACAAGACATTTTACAAAACTAAATGTCTTGTAGCAAACACTAATGCTAGCTACTACATGTTTCGAAAAAAAATTAAAAGTAAGAAGCAATAAAAAAAATATTTTTAAATAAAAATTATAAACTAAAAATTAAAATTATTATTTAGATATAAAAAATATCTCACATAAATTTATCGTTTTAAGATTCAAAATCTATGGAGTCCGCTTCCATGCTTCGAGTCACAAAATCTATGTACTATGTAGCATATCCCTTCGCTGTCACCAATAGTCGTATACCCTTTTTCCACTCTTTTATCATCTTATCCTTTATTTTTTATTTTTATTTTTTTTATAATTTATTTATTTATTTATATCTTTTTCTATTACTTACATAGTTACTTTAACGATTGGGAAATATCCTGGAAGCACAGTACCACGTAAAGAAAAAAACTGTGACATGATCATGAGCTTCCCACCTTTTTATTTTTTTAACCCAAAAAAACCACTTTTCATAAAATGCAATTTAGTTTTTCATTATATTTTATATGCATGCTTTCATAATTTCGTTATCTTGCCAATAATCACACGTTTTCACAAAGTAGAGTTCACAGTAGTCAAATTAAAGTAAATTTCATGTGAGTTGTAAACATGCATGTTTTAGGTACCTAAAATATTCATACTATGCGAAAAATAATAATAACAAGTGTCCATGTGATTATGGAATTGTAAATGAATGAATTTCTCAAAAAAAAAAAAAAAAAAAAAAGGAATGAATGAATGAAATAGGATGAATTGATGAAAGAAATGGAATTCGAATAGATTAGGCAAATTTGAGGATGCCTTCCCTCCAAGTTCAACAGAACACTTACAAAACAAAAGCCTACGTTTATTACAGGAATTGGGATTGATATACTCTTCCATTAACCACTAGCCCATGTGCACAAGCTTAAGTCAGAAGTACATTAAACGCTACATCTAACAGTGCCATCTATCTTTAATTCTTACCAGTAGAATAGAGAGGATAATGGACTTTGGCTATGTCTAATGACTCCAACAGCTTTCTCACTATCTTTTCGATCTTTTCCTTTTGATAAAAAGGATATAGATAAGGCCTCACAAAAATTGAATGCACTCCCTCTTGTAGAAGAATGGAATTGTCATGCAACCTTACTGATGGGTAGGCCTTTAGGTTCTCTAAACAAATGGTCATATTGCTTAAGGGTATCTGTTAAAGGCCCTTGCAACCCTTTGTTTACTTCTAGCTTTGAGGGAGTATCTGGATTGGCCAATAGTTGTAGAAAGACTCATTTATTTTCTTTTCTTGAGCGCTTCAATGATTCCCCTTCTTCTAAGCTCACGCTAGGCCCTTTTTGGAGACCTTGCAGCACACAGCTGTTCAATTTTTGGCTGAATTCTAATGTTAACTTCGCAAAGTCTCATATGATATGTACTAAGGTGCGCAACCACTGGATTCCTAAAATTATGTCACAACCAGCCAATGGTAAGATAAAGAGGTCAGTTCTGAAAACATCACCTTGCATTTTAATTCCCACTTCTCCACATTTTTCAGGACTAGTCATTTCCTGTCCATTAGTGACCCTAACTGTAATACTATCTTGATCTATGGGTTGAAAACCAAAAGTAGCTGGAATTTTAGTACCTAAGAAGTTGTCTATAAGAATTATGACTTGTTGATACATTAGGATTCCTACAATCCTCATTGTCTTAGGACTAGGAGTACATATGATTGCATTAAGAGAGATTTCAGAAAATTCTTCCAAAAAAAACTCAGTAGGATCATCTTTTTCTTGTGGTATGTCACTCATTTTATCTTTATCAGTTTTTCCCACAACCTCAATGAGAAACAACTTCAACACATTACATACGTGGTCTCTACTCCATTTAGAATCACACGAGTAACAAAGTCCGTTTTTCATTCTTTCCTCCATTTGAGTTTGAGAGATTTTACGGACTGTCATCAAGGCCTAGTTTGGATTGCCATTGCCCTTCCCATTTTGTCCAACCACAAATATAGGCTGTATATTCTGCCTTGACTGACCCTGCATATTCCCTCGTGTACCAGCATTGCCAATTCCCTTAGATAATCCAATTGGTATTTAAGCATTCATATCGTGATTGGAATTATGAAATTGATTAGAATTCTATATAGGTCTAACAATTCTTTTAGTATTCCACACACATTCTTCTTGAATTCTGGCTAAGGAGTAATCATCAATCAAGTTTTTAGGGCTAAACATTCTAACCGGTAATCTTATTTCATCCTTTAGTCCTCAGGAAAAAAATAATAATAAATTAAAAAAAACAAAAAACTTCATTTGTAAGATTCTGGCAGTCATTGTACGTTAATGGCCAAATTATCAAATTGTGTCTTATAATCCTCAAGAAAACCCACTTGTTTTGGTTTAGTTAGGGTTTCCATAGGATCATCATATGATCCTTATTTCATCATTTAGTCCTCCCAAAAAAATACTTAATTTATAAGATTTTGCTAGTCCTTGTACCTTAACGGCCAGATTATCAAATTGAGTCTTATAATCCTCAAACAAACCCATTTGTTTCAGTTAATTAAGGTTTCCATAGGATCATCATAGGATCCTTTCCCAAATCTAACTTGCGTAGCCCTAACAAATTCTTCTCATGTAGAAACACATTTTTTAGCCTTCAACTCTTGAAACTACACAAGAGCCCTTACCTTCCATATGAAAGGAGGAAATTGAAAGCCTTTGTGCATTCGGAGTTCCATAGAAGACGAAGAATTGAGCAGCTCTACTGCATCAAGGTTCTGGATTCTCCTCATAAAACCTTGGGGAAATCCCTATTGGATGCTATATGTATGTTCATTTATTATTTCAACCGATTGTGATTTTCACTGCAATATACAGGATTGAGCAATTGTAGTAAACACATGGGAGTCATGTTTCTTCAAATTTTTTATAGAATTTTATAGGATTTACCGAATTATACCGAAATGTTTCTTCCAAATTTAAATGTTTTGATTTATTATATAGAATGTATGATGAATTAAAGATAAATGTTATAGATCAAAGTGACCTTAATGCATGGTTGAACCGGCACTACTTTTTAATCAGCCCATGCATACAAGTGAGTTGCAGCGTCAGGTAAAAAATAAGCAATTATGCCCCCGTGTTTGTTTGAAAGTGGACCACAAGCCCCAACAAAAATGGCTTGACTACTTATAAGTATAAAGGTCTTAATGACATGGGGATTGATATTTGCACGTTGTGCACAACCCACTCACATGGGTGGGATCCACCCACTCAGGTGGGTCCAACTCATGTGAGTGGTTATGCACAACCTATTGTGCAGCAAGCATTTCCGTAATGTTATTACCTAGAATTATCACTTTCTTTTTTTTTTAAAAAAAAAGTTGGCTTCATTGATCCAAGTTAGAAGGCTTGATCAACAAGTACAAAAGAACGTACTGTCAAAGGGCAATCATCCATCCATACATTATCCAAAGAATGAGAAATAGCCAATTTTGCCAAGTTGTGAGCCACAGAATTGGCTTCACGACAAACATGTTAAATCTCAAAACGGTGCAGGTTGAGCCGTCGAGAGTGGAGATCATCTATCAAGTGACAGAAAGAACTCAAGTAAGGGGAAGCTTGCTTGACCGTTTGCACCACCCACATGGAGTCACCTTCAAAGATAACCTGCTGGAAACCTAACTCAATGCACAAATTTACACCCTGCCACAAAGCCATGGCCTCCGCAGCAGATGGGTCAGTGATATAAGGTATAGGTTTGGTCAGCGTTGCCTGGACTCGCCGAAGCTCATCAGGAACAATCACCCCACGCCCATTCGCCTGGAGACTTTGCACACCGCTACATCCCAATTAAGCTTTAGGAAGCCCGCTGCCGGGCGGATCCACTTAGCCTCGTGAAGAACACACTTTTGCCCCCCCCCCCCCCCCCCCCCCCAAAGCACAGGAGCAAGCTGCACTCTTGAAAGCATCCACAGTCTCCATAGCAGCCTTGCTGACATACATAGGATGGTTGAGTTCCCCTTCAAAAACGAAAGTGTTCCGTTGTAGCCAGACAAGCCGCACCAGTACTGTGAGAGCTAGTAGGAGGTCCTCATCCTCCAGTCGATCTCTGAGCTGCTGAACCAGTCCTGTCCCATCGCTCTTAGACAACGAGAGTTTTTGGATCCTTCGGGGACAATTCTACCACACGGCCACAGTAGCTGGGTAGCTCCAAAGAGCATGCCAACTAGTCTCGATACATGTGGAGTAGAATGGACACATAGGATCTGGCACAGACTTACGAAGATGTTTTCCTTTGTGGGCAGAATACCAGCACAGAGCTTCCAAAGAAAGTGTCGCAAAACCCCTGGACCATGAAGACTCCAAATGAATTTCCATACCTCAGAGTTCTACAGTGAGGTGGAACACTCCCCCCGTGCTGACAGCTTTCGAGAAATCTCCATATGGTACGCACTCCTAACTGTAAAAATGCCAAAAGAACTCCCCATCCACACCAGTTTATCTGACTAGCGCACATGACTCACAATTAGGTTGCATATATGGCCTCGGCTTCAAAAATAGTAAAGGAGCGCCTGACAAGTGGGATGTTCCAACCACCCGAAACCGGGTCAGGAAGGGAGCTTACTTTTGCCTCCGGATCCAACCCTTCCACTGGGGTTGAGCTTGATTGGATGAAGGAATAGGCACCCACTTATCCCCCAAATTCAAATACTCTCCCCATTCCCAACCCGCCAGAATAAACCCCTCTCCAGCACCGCCCTAGCATTAACAATACTCCGCCAAGCGTAGGAAGGGTTGTGGCCCAACCTAGCATATAAGAAATTGCTTCCCCTGTAGTATTTCTCCTTCAAAACAGTAGCCACCAAGGAGTTAGGGAGTTGTAGAAGTCGCCAACCCTGTTTAGCCAACATAGTCGAATTGAAGGTCTCCAAGTCCCTGAACCCCATCCCTCCTTGTGCCTTAGAAGCCTCTATCTTGTCCCAACACAACCAAGAACACTGGTAAGAATTGTTGTTACAGTCCCACCAAAACCTAATGATAGTAGAGTTTAGAGATTTGCACAGGGTCTTGGGCAATTTAAAATGACCCATAGTGTACGTCGTGATAGCTTGAACTACAGCCTTGATCAAAATCTCCTTCCCTGCCTAGGAGAGGAACCTCTCTTTCCACCCTTCTAACCGTTTTTGCACCCTACTATGGATGGTTGCGAAAGTCTGCATCTTAGATCAACCGACCATGGCGGGGAGACCCAAATATTTCTCTTATCCCTTCGTAGCTGAAATCCCCATAGAAGAGGCAATAAAACGCTGGAACTCCCTGCCTATACCCTTGCTAAAATAAATAGTTGTCTTGGCATTATTCAGCTTTTGGCCAGAAGCCTATTCATAACGTTGGAGTAGCTTCATCACATTCCCCCATTCCTGAAAATTACCTCGACAGAAAAGGAAACTATCGTTAGCAAAAAAGAGGTGTGTCAGCCGGAAATCCCTAACTGACACTGGCACTCCTGATATGAATTTCTCCTGCTCGGCCTGGTGCAACATAGCACTGAGACATTTAGCACACAACAAGAGAAGGTAAGGGGATAGGGGATCCCCTTGCCTAATTGCCCCTGTTGGGAATGATCGGACTAGAAGGTGTTCCGTTGACCAAAGTAGAGTAGGAAACAGTGGAGATACAGGTGATAAGCAATAAGCAATAAGCAACCACATTAACTTGTAATTAATTATGTTATAACTAGAATAAATAAATAAATATTGAAAACGGAATTGCCAAAGCTAGTTAATAGCTAGCTTTGTAGGAGTACTTATAGATAATTTAAGGCTGAATTTTTATTTGTAAAAAAATTCTCGAATATGTTATCCACAAATGTTTAAATGTACTCCCAAGCACACGAATCGTTTGCAATATAGTATATGTGCAAGTGCGAGGTCGATCCTATAGGAAATTACGTTGCAAAAATTAATCTCTATTTAAACTAATTCTATTTTAACCTAACTAGTTTCGAATTTTTGGATTTTTTTTTTTTTTAGAATCAAAACACAAAAGAAAAGATGATTAACTAAACAGAAAGAAAAGCACTAAGGTTTTGGAATCCACTAAACCAAATCAAACACCACATTCTTGCATGCTAATTATAAATCCGATTAAAATGAGTTAGCTATTCAAGTTCTTTAATAAATCGTAAATCATTTGATGAATCTAACTCTAAAATAAATCACAATGATTATCCCTTTGAGATTAAATCATCAATTGTATGTGTTTGTCAAACAAATCACAATGGATATCCATTCTCAACGAAATCAATCGATGTATCAATCGGTTGAAACACATCAAATATCCACTAGAAAATAAAATATTCAATTTAAAGACATGAGTCAATAAATTGAATTAGAACTTGAATTTTATAAAATATCGAATTTATAAATTTCATGACAAGAATGTTGGTGTTATTATTGATGAGGTTTCATCATCAATCTTAGTTGAGGATTTTAGCTTCTCATGACTAAAAACACCGAACAAATTTGTAATGAAAACATAAAATAAAACTAAGACAGAAAACAAAAGAAATGGAGAAGGTAGAAATGACAGAAATTAAACTAAATTAAACATGAAATAAAAGAAACTAAAGAGAAGGAAAAGATAAAAAGACAGAAATTAAACTAAAGTACAAAAGAAAGAAAAGCACTTGTAATGCAAACATAAAAATAAAAGAAAGGTAGATTAAAGAAGATAGGAATAAAGAATTAATCTAAATTAAACAAGAGAAAATAGCTAAAAACAATGCTCTGAAAAGAAAATGTGTATATACAATGATCAATGAAAAAGTGGTGCCTATCGTAGGGTTTTTATAACAAAACATTAGGTTAAACCCCATATTTTCAAAATAACACATCTACCCCTCAAAACCCTAACAAGAGAAAAGAATGCTAGGGTTTAGGGCCATATTTTTAAAATGACACCTCTACCCCTCAAAACCCTAATAGGAGAAAATGAATGTTAGGGTTTAGGGTGTCAGCAGCCATCAGAAGAAGAAATTCATGTCTGTCTACCCTGCGCGATTGCGCTCGAGCGACATCACGATGACTCGTGCACTGCACATGTGTCTCTACTGAAAATGAATCTCTCTCATTCTTTAATTCCAGCCGTTGAAAATTTGTCTGCCATGCACTCAATTTCGATCTTGACATCCAGCTGTGCTAGCATATATGGGCTCTAAAAATTTATTTTCCCGCTTCTTTGCAATTTCACAGAAATACCGCTATTTTCTCTCAATAACCTGCAAAATACTAAAACACTAAAACTAATAAAAAGGTCAAAAAATAGTAAAGCTAAAGGTTTAGCAAATGCAAATTAAGGGGTCCAAATATACAATATTTGGCACTCATCACAATGTAAAAGTAAAAGTAAAGGTAAAGGGAGCCGAAGTTGTCTCCATAATGAATAATATGAGCCAAAGTTGTCTCCTATTATGATGCTAATATGAGTCGAAGTTGTTTCCTATTATGACGGCATGCATGACATGAGTTTTAATGATGTCTTACAAGATTTTGTGCTAGACATATTAATATGCCTATGAGTCTTAATGAGAAAGAACATAGGTATATTTCTATCCGACTAGATTACATATGATTTAAGTGATGTCGAGTTTGAATGTGCATATATACTTATATTTTCTGAAGTTGTGGAATATATGTATGCTTGTATGACCATGTTATGATATCAATGGTTTTCATATTTGATTGATGTTATGTCTTGATGTGTCTGTATACTTATATTCTCCGAAGTTGTGGAATATATGTATGCTTGTACGATCGGGATATGAAGTCGTTGATTTTCATGTTTGGATATGGCTGTATACTTAGATTCTTTGAAGTTGTGGGATATTTGTATGCTTGTATAACCAGGCTATGAGGTCATCGATTTTATACTTAGAAGCGCTTGTATGCTTGTGTTCCTCGAAATTGTGAAATGCTTGTATACGAGCATAGCTAAGTCACTTGATATTTATATATATATATATGTGTGTGTGTGTGTGTGTGTGTGTGTTGCGTTTATTAAACAGAAGCATCATGTTGATAGTAGCTGCTAATATAAACATACGGTAGAAATAAATGGATTGACTCATTGTGAAAACCAGTGTATATTATACTCCTGAGTTAATGAACTCATACTTTCATTTATGCGAACGTGGTTACCACCATAATCGTGTAGACACTGATGCTTTAGCTTTAAGTACGTACCGCAGACATCGATGAAGACCCTGTTGCGCTATACTTGGAATTCTACGATTGAAGCTCTTTGCATTTGATCGTAGGTGTGTTGGACTCGGATGTTCCACTTTGTAGACTTTTGTATATGGCTTGTGTCGTATGTAACACGTATTTTATACAGCCATTTTTTTGATGTTGTTAATGTTTTAATTAAGCTTTAAACAGATAAGCAATTGTATGGCTCTGTTGTTGTAAATAACACTTCTTAGTTTTTATGATATTTAGTTTCCGTTGCATAGTTATTGCCTCTCATATATCAGATAGATATTATGGGATATATACTTTGAGTTGGCTGGATGACTAATCGTCATGCCACTGTGTGATTCTATTTTGTATTAAAAAAAAAAAAAAAGGGTCATCACACGTACAATAAATCAACAAATATTTCTTATATTTTCATTACAAATATGTGGTCATTTAATAGGCATTTAGCTTGTACGGACCCTTGGCTTTTGTCTCTGATCATATATGGCCGGCCCTATCCCAACCTTTAAAAAATGTTGCTTTTAGAAACCCCTTGATAACATTGTTTATAGTTTTATAGGCCCTTAGGCATGCTTGGGTGATTTTAATGATTTTATAGGGTTTTTAACTTCTAACTAATATTATTAAATTAAAAGATTCAGGTCCAATTATATTTTTATCTAGGGAAAACTATACTTTAAGCCTCCTCAATGTTTCACCTCTTTTTCAATTTTGCCTTGAAAGTGAAAAAAAAAAAAAAAAATGCAATGAACCCTAACTAAGTTTCCTAATTTTGCAATGTAGCCAATTCTTCTGAAAATATCCTTAAAAAAATCAATTTTCTTTTTTCCTTTTTTTTTTTTTTTAAAAAAATGCAACTAAAAAAAAATTGGGGGTGGCCGAAACCCACCCCATGGAGCAATTGGGGATATTTTTTAGTCGTTTTTTTAATTTTTTTTTTAAAAATGATTTTTTAGGGGTATTTTTGGAAGAATTGATTACATTGCAAAATTAGGAAACTTAGTTGAGATGCATTGTAATTTTTTTTTCACTTTGGAGGCAAATTTAAAAAAGAGGTAAAATATTGGGGGGTAAAGTGTAGTTTTTCCTTTTATTTATTATATATAATGTATGATGAATTAAAGATAAATGTTATAGATAAAAGTGATCATAATGCATTTGTGAACAGTAAACTAGCATTACATTTACATCAGCCCATGCATGCAGGTGAGTGGCACATAGAAAATAAGCAACAGTAAAGTAAACGACGAGTCATAGGTGACCCACGATGGGTCATAAGGGACCAACGACGAGTCACTGTCTTTTTTTTTTTTTTTTTTTTTTATATATACAAACATGGGAAACGAGAAGGGGATCAAACTACAAACAGGTAATAGTAGACAATGATAATCATCGATGATTCCAAAAAAATCATAAACGAGTCAGGCCTTTCCTGGGGCCACACTAAGCAATTTTAAATGACAAAAGGACTCAAAGAGCCCCAACGGCGAGTCACTGTTGTGTCTGGCGACTTGTGACCCACAGTGGGTCTAGTCAGACCCACGTGTCACACCCATACAATTTTTTTATTTTATTTTTTTTAGAAAAAATCAGGGCATGGAAACTTCACATCCATCCGGTAGGATTTAACAAAAAATCTTAATGGATGGGTGACATTGCAAAAATGTTAAAAAGTTCGATACACTAAATTGAGAGAAACTAAATTTTAGGGGGGACATTGTAAAAGGGGTGACAATTCAGAGGTATTGAGCTACCTATTGGGGACTACACAAGACTTTCTGAACAAAATTAATCCTATTTTTCAAATTGGGACCAAAATGGACCGACAATATTTAAGAAGTGTAATATTTCAAATTTTATCGTCGGTATATATGTTGCCTTTTTTTATCCTTTTTTTTCTTCTTCTAATTTACTGTGTTCTCTAATCATAGTAAGATAGCAATCAATCTTAATTAGATAGTCAAGCTAAGATTAAATGTCATTTTTCATTTATTATTAACAATATGACTTCAAATAAAGTTATCTCATAATTAAATATTTTGCATACAATAAAATTAAGATATGCCAACAGAAAATTAGATGAGCAATGCAAGACATTTTTTTCTTTGCGTCCTGTTGTGGTTAAATTGTAAGTTAAGGCTGACAATTTTTGACACGATCTACAAATTTGATAGGAATCCAATACAAAATAAGCGAGTTAAGGTTGAGTAGTATAACCCGTTTAATTAAATGGTAGAGTTAGTGTTGACCTATGTAGTCTTATACCATGCTTCAACGTACACAATTCGAACTCAACACATGAACATGAATTGTATTACCCCTGTGTAAATTATTTTATATCTTTCTCAATTAGGAATCATGTCAACGTTGCTCCAATAATTGTTTTTTTTTTAATCATTAACTAATGTAATCTTCCAACCATTTTTAATTCATAGACTTGACTTCCTAAAATAAATCCTTATTATGAAAAGTATTTTTCCCTATTTTGAGTTTGATGATAAAATTCAAATCACTTTTGGTGTAAAATGTTTTTTTTGTTGGAAAATCATTTAAAGGCAAAAAATATTTTTCAAAGTTTGCTCGTAGAGTAAATTAACAAATATTTCTTATATTTTCATTACAAATATTTGGTCATTTAATAGGTGTTTGGCTTGTACGGATCCTTGGCTTTTGTCTCTGATATATGGTCCTACCTCAAGCTTTAAAAAATGTTGCTTTTGGTCCCCAAAGGTAACTCAATTGGCTGGGGACTACGCCTCATGAAGCGGAGGTCACTAGTTCGAATCCCCCCTCCCCCTCTTGTGTGGACATGTCCACAAAAAAAAAAAAAAAAAAAAAAAAAAAAGGTTGCTTTTGGAAATCCCTTGATACCGTACCATTGTTTATAGTTTTATAGGCCCCTGGGCATGCTTGGGTGATTTTAATGATTTTATAGGATTTTTAGGTTATTAAATTAAAAGATTCAGGTCTTATTATATTTTTATCTATTATATATAAGATATGATGAATTAAAGATAAATGTTATATAGATAAAAGCAATCTTACTACTTGGGTGATTGGGTAAACAATAAATTGGAAGTACATTAACATCGGCCCATGCATGCAGGTGAGTGGCACATGGAAAATAAGCAACTAGGCCCATGTTGTGTTGGAAAGTGGACGACAAGCCCCAGCAAAAATTGATCGACACTTATTCTTTAGAATAGTAGTAATAAGCAAACCCATTAATTAACTTATAATTAATCACGTTATAACTAAAAAAAAAAATAGAAAACGAAATTGACGTTCATTCGGCAACGTCATTACTTCTCCTTCTTGTAGTAGTAGTAGTACGTATTAATTGCTTACACCGACTTTCGCTTATACGACATTCGACTTGTATAAAAAGGCTCCACACCCAGACCCAGTAGAGTGAAAAGGAGAAAGAGAGATTTCTTTTGTTTCGAATTCCTTCTACCCTCTGCTTCTACGTTGTGTTCCCGGCCTGTTTGTCCGAGTCTTCGGAGATGAAGATGAAAGCGCTCCTAGGTTGTCTCTGGAAAAAGAAACATGCTTCAGAGCCCAACGCCAAGCCAAGTGCAACCACTTGCTGGTCAGTTCAACGAGAGAAAAAGAAAAAGGAAAAGGGTACAAGTGCCAAGACCAAGACCAAGACCAAGACCAAGACCAAGAGAACCAAAGATGCTGGCATGGTTGTCGTCTTTTCAGGGGCAGGCTGCGGCGGTGGTTGTGGAGCTTAATCAGAACTTTTTTTTTTTTTTTTTTGAATTCATCTTTGTCTATGTATCGCTTGTGGAACTCATCACTAAATTTCGCATGTGGTTCTGTTTTGATTTTTGAATAAAATACTTTTCATCCTTGTTTACCTTGGGCTTAATAATTACGTTACAATTAGTTGTATGGATCTGAACGAAATTTTCCATCCCCTTGGGCTCTTTTTTTTCTTTTCTTTTCTTTTTCCCTATTTCCAGAAATAAATAAATAAATAAAAGCTTTATTCTAAGGGTCTATTTAAGTTTTTTAATTTCAAAAAAGTGCGATTTTAAAATGTGATTTATAAAATCGTAGTTAAGAGTTAACAACTTGGTAGGAGTTACAGATAACTGAAGGCTGAATATTAATTTGTAAAGCATTATTGAATGTTTTCCATCAATGTTTAAAAGAAAAAGATTGATGATACTACCAAAACATTGTTTTATTCATTTCAACTATTCACTACTACACTCTCTTGCCCTCGATATCCCTTTTCCTTTTCACTTTTTTTGCTTTCTTTTTTTCATCTACTTAAAATCCATAAGATTCACAAGCTAAAACTTTGGAGGTCGAGGAAAGCAACAACATCTATTTGAAAAACGACAATATGGAATAACAGGACCAAAGCCGCACTGAGCCACGCAATTACTACCTACACAATCTGGAAGCTCAAACCATTCACCAGCGCCTTTACCACTGCATTGCCCCGGTACTATTCCTATTATTTAGGATTGAAAAAAAAAAAAATAATGTTATCAAGGCAAATATAATAGTTTTCATTATGATGCTAACACCTATATTGTGACATTATATATTAAAAAAATAAATAGAGTTAAAACACAAAATAAATTAAGTTGTTCAATTAATTTTTTATAGATTCTAACAATATATATAAAAATTACAACTCTTTAGCTCTAAACCCTCCATTTTAAATTCAATTGATCCAGAATACATAATAAATCTTCTATTCTATGTCTATATATACAGCATGATTTTCACCTTAAAATGCTTGTCCTCAAAACTTAAGTTGGACATTCAAAAAAAATTAAAAATAAAAAGAGAACACTTTGTATGTGATAGGACGTTGTAATATAATACATCTTAAATTGAATACACCTTAAATTAAATACAGTTAAAACACAAAATAAATATTGTGTACAATTTTCTGAAGTATATATAAATGTCAAAACTATATTCTTGAATGAGTATTTTATTTTTGAGCACCACACACGGATTAGTAACTAGTAAGAAATTTTATGAGTAGAAAAAAAGTAAGAAATTTTATACACCAATATGAAAAAATTAAATGAAAAGAAATTGGAATGTTAAGAGACTTTATTCTTCGTAAAATATAGAAAAACAAGCCTTTTTGTGCACTAAACAACTATTAATATATATGCAAGAAATTGGATACCGCAATATAAAAAGATTAAACAAAATTAATGCCCTTCAAAAATTTATTTTAACAAAATAAAGAAGAAAGAACATTTATGCGAAAGGAGAGAAAACGATGCCAAAAGAGAAAACTAGAAAAGTCACCAAAAGGAGAGAGAATGCTGTGGAATATTTCATATTAATTAAGATGAAGAAAGTGCAGTACTAACGCACTTCACTTTAACCTCAAATGAATGAAAAAAAAACACAGACTTATCACACACACACATATATATATATATATAGCAAATTAAGAATAAGCGCAATATATCTTAAGCAAACACCATAATATTACCCTTCAATTCAAAAAAAAAAAAAACCGTAATATTAGGTGAAGACTATCATATAGGAAAAGAGATTTTGAAATAAATATAATAAAAGAAATATATCAAGAAACATCAAATAAGTTGACATAAGTTGGTGAATATATCAATAAAATGAAACTATAGAATAAAATATGTAGATCTATTGAAGAACAATGAAAAGCCATATCTACTTAGAAAGGAAAAATCAGCTACAGAAATATGAAGAAAAAAGAAGAAGAGAATATTAATAATATAAAAATATGGAGTTTTTTCCTTGAAAAATAATTTTGATTTTGAAAGTCTCTCTCAAAATAGTCTTTCTTTCGTTTTATTTCTAAAATTAATATCTTTTATGTGGCATTTTGAAGGAACAATGAAAAATCATGTATTAAAAGGTAAAATACGAGATAAAACTAGAAAAAAATCAAGAGAGTATTAATTATAGAAAAAAATTTAAATGGAAGTGACATCACTGTTAACTTGTGATATTCTCTTTTTGGTTTTTATTTATATTTTGTGATACAAGTTTTAAGTGTAAATGCCCAAATTATTATAACATTGATTCAAGTCTCCCCCCATTTTGGTCTCCTTGATCAAGAGGCAATACTAAAGGACTCAATTGGGTAGAGTTTCTATTTCTGGAAACTGTACCCAAAATCTCTGATTCTTAGAGGAAGATTGACAGAATGGACCATAAGGATCGATGATAACTTTTTTTCTTTTTAAATATTTTTCCTAGCTCCTTTTAAATTTTTGAGCATATCTTGGTTGATTATATCATAAGGTGATGATGTTGCTTTGGCTTGATACAATCGACTGGGACTAAGACCTTCCTACCCTTGAAGCAATAAGCTCTGGGGTGGCAGGTAAATGTTAGAGCTGTGAACTGTGAAGTGTGAACGTCGTCGTAGAGAGATGTTTGGATGTGTGACATGTGTCCTAGCAATATACAAGTGTCTTATGTAGTTTTTCTACTATTTGAATTCGTACTCTCTTTTAAAAGGAAACCTTTGGAATTAAACCCATTCAAAGGAGACCAGGATCCTCTCCAGTTGAAAGGAAAAACACATTGTTAAGAAAATTTAGCAATAAACTGGACAGGATCCTGATGTATTCAGAGGAGGGTCTTTTATAGTAACGGTAAATCTTTAGTGATCAATTATCTCTTACTTTAACAACAACAATAACACTAAAACCTACCCAAAGCTGTCAGAGGAAAAACACATTGTTAAGAAAATTTAGGAAGTTCTACTTTTTAACCTTTGTGGAAGGATTGAAGAAAAACTTGCCACGACCATTCCGAGTTAAGAGCAATCGACCATATTTTGAGATGCAGATACGTAGAAGTATTACATGAAAAAGAAGGAAGGGGTCGTTAGAATGCTACCGGTCCAAAGACCGGAGGCATTCTGAC
The DNA here is from genome assembly GCF_958979055.1 of Alnus glutinosa. Lineage (NCBI taxonomy): Eukaryota > Viridiplantae > Streptophyta > Magnoliopsida > Fagales > Betulaceae > Alnus > Alnus glutinosa. The sequence continues at coordinate 11,588,340 of NC_084895.1, forward strand.
GCCCAAGTCAAGTGGAAAACCTAGTTGAGAGCAAGTAAAGCTAGTAAATAAGGGGTAAGAGTCTCATTGGGCGTGGTAGTATATAAGAGATAATAGGGAAGTACTTGAAACCCTAAGCCAGAGAGGAGATCACCTGTTGCGCATCCCAAGGAGAGGATGGTGCACCTTGCTGTTGGTCTTGGACTTGGTGTGGGCTTAGTTACATGTACATTTTTTAGACCTTTTTGGTCTTTATGGGCAGTTGAGCCTTATAGGCCTGTTGGTATATAATATAGTCATCCAGTAGTTTCTCAATTCCCTAGTTTATTAATGTACTGATCAAACTATGAGAATGTGTTGTAGGCTTCTTGATATCTGGGCCCTCCACACTTGAATTATAATTAGAGCAACACAGTAATCCTTTGTGAAAGGATTGGAGAAAATAGTGTTAATAGATTCCTTTTCGGGAGTGATTCATCCTTACTGACTTGTTAATAATTCCAAACGTTAACCTATATGCCAAGTGTGCAGTAAGACTGGCCAAACCGCAACAGCTACAAATTTTGGACTTGTAGCTAAGGCTTTCTTTGTTTCGGCATAAAATAATTTTTAAAAAAATATTTTTTTTTTTGTATTTTTCGGTATTTAGTATGATCAGAAATAATAGTCAACCGAACAGTTTTTCGGTTTAACCGAAAAATCTTATTTAATTTACATAAAATATTATTCATTTTTTAAAATCGTAAACCATTTTTTGAATTTGAGCTTCCCACTCTCAACTTGCCGTAGTTTGTCGGAACTTCGTCAGACCACTGTCGGAACTTTGCCAAACCACAACCGGTACTGTGATGAACCACCGCTAAACACTGTCGGAGCTTAAATTTTTATATTTTTTTTTATATTAATATTTTTATGTTGTGTATAAAAATTGATTTTTATATTTAATATGATTGAATGAAAATATAAAAGAATATTTGTGATTTTTCATACGCACCAAATGCCAAAAATATTTTTAACAAAATAGATTTTCTTAAAAAATAACATTTCCGAACGGAAAACATTTTACACCAAAATAAACCATGCAGAACCTAAGAGTGCTCATACTTCCAGCTGATTGAAAGCAATTACACTGGGAGAATAGTTCAAAATCATTAGCATGTAGAGAGAGAGCGCTGAATTGATCCAGGTCTAATACATAAATCTAACAATAATTTTAGTCTCCACGTATGCATCTCGCATGACATTGAAATATATTCTGTTGGTGTTTACTGAATTGCTGAGAAAAATCATTCAAAATGTAAAAGAATTAAAACTGTTGATGCAATTTGTGTCCGGTGATGTGGCATCATCAGAGACGTCCCTTCGTCCGTGTCTTGGCCTGCAAAATAAGAAAGACCCGCCGGGGGTTGGCCGGCGGAGCCTCCTCCGACGGTCAAGTCAATCAAGTGTATATAGAAGAAAGAGAGAGAGAGAGAGAGAGAGGCTTGAGAAGATAATCACCTTTTTTAATAGTCCTGATACCCCCTTTTATACCTCTGCATGCTATATGTCCATTTTGCCCCTGTCAAGCGCAAGGCTCTAGGTAGGCGTCCAACATCTTTTCTGACTTGATTTGAATGGTCTCATAAATACTGAAGGCTGCTAATGACCAAGGCTCAAGGTCCGGGGACTCATCTGGAGTCCGGAGTCCGAAATCCCACTTGTGGGGCAAACCTGGCCCCACTCCAAAGTGGGGACAAATATTTCCCTAACAAAAACCAAGGAGACAAAAGCATTGGAAAAATAATTTAGTTCAGTACCACGCACCATGTAAATAGATTTTAATTAAATAATTAAGTTTGTTATAAAAATTTCAAGAATTCTGTGCGGTATTTTTTAAAACCGTCGTTATTTTGTTTTTACTGACGGTTTTTCAAAAACACGTTTGTAATATTTTTCATTTCAAACGCTTTTCAAAAAAGCGTCTACAAAAATTTAAATTTAGACGATTTTAAAAGGGAGGTGTTAGAAACACACTCAATATACACCAAGTGCATATTTACCATCTTACTGGGGTGATACCCACATGTAGTGGGACACATCCCATGTGAGAGGGTGAGTGTGCACTTAGTGTGTAGTAAGTATGTTTCTATCATTTTTTGTTTTAAAAACCGTCTAGAAAATAACACTCTCAGACAACGAGAGTTTTTGGATCCGTTGGGGACAATTCTGCCACACGGCCACAGTAGCTGGGTAGCTCCAAAGAGCATGCCAACTAGTCTCGATACATGTGGAGTAGAATGGACACATAGGATCTGGCACAGACTTACGAAGATGTTTTCCTTTGTGGGCAGAATACCAGCACAGAGCTTCCAAAGAAAGTGTCGCAAAACCCCTGGACCATCAAGACTCCAAATGAATTTCCATACCTCAGAGTTCTACAGTGAGGTGGAACACTCCCCCCGTGCTGACAGCTTTCGAGAAATCTCCATATGGTACGCACTCCTAACTGTAAAAATGCCAAAAGAACTCCCCATCCACACCAGTTTATCCGACTAGCGCACATGACTCACAATTAGGTTGCATATATGGCCTCGGCTTCAAAAATAGTAAAGGAGCGCCTGACAAGTGGGATGTTCCAACCACCCGAAACCGGGTCAGGAAGGGAGCTTACTTTTGCCTCCGGATCCAACCCTTCCACTGGGGTTGAGCTTGATTGGATGAAGGAATAGGCACCCACTTATCCCCCAAATTCAAATACTCTCCCCATTCCCAACCCGCCAGAATAAACCCCTCTCCAGCACCGCCCTAGCATTAACAATACTCCGCCAAGCGTAGGAAGGGTTGTGGCCCAACCTAGCATATAAGAAATTGCTTCCCCTCTAGTATTTCTCCTTCAAAACAGTAGCCACCAAGGAGTTAGGTAGTTGTAGAAGTCGCCAACCCTGTTTAGCCAACATAGTCGAATTGAAGGTCTCCAAGTCCCTGAACCCCATCCCTCCTTGTGCCTTAGAAGCCTCTATCTTGTCCCAACATAACCAAGAACACTGGTAAGAATTGTTGTTACGGTCCCACCAAAACCTAATGATAGTAGAGTTTAGAGATTTGCACAGGGTCTTGGGCAATTTAAAAAGACCCATAGTGTACGTCGAGATAGCTTGAACTACAGCCTTGATCAAAATCTCCTTCCCTGCCTAGGAGAGGAACCTCTCTTTCCACCCTTCTAACCGTTTTTGCACCCTACTATGGATGGTTGCGAAAGTCTGCATCTTAGATCAACCGACCATGGCGGGGAGACCCAAATATTTCTCATATCCCTTCGTAGCTGAAATCCCCACAGAAGAGGCAATAAAACGCTGGAACTCCCTGCCTATACCCTTGCTAAAATAAATAGCTGTCTTGGCACTATTCAGCTTTTGGCCAGAAGCCTATTCATAACGTTGGAGTAGCTTCATCACATTCCCCCATTCCTGAAAATTACCTCGACAGAAAAGGAAACTATCATTAGCAAAAAAGAGGTGTGTCAGCCAGAAATCCCTAACTGACACTGGCACTCCTGATATGAATTTCTCCTGCTCGGCCTGGTGCAACATAGCACTGAGACATTTAGCACACAACAAGAAAAGTAAGGGGATAGGGGATCCCCTTGCCTAATTGCCCTTGTTGGGAATGATCAGACTAGAAGGTGTTCCGTTGACCAAAGTAGAGTAGGAAACAGTGGAGATACAGGTGATAAGCAATAAGCAATAAGCAACCACATTAACTTGTAATTAATTATGTTATAACTGGAATAAATAAATAAATATTGAAAACGGAATTGCCAAAGCTAGTTAATAGCTAGCTTTGTAGGAGTACTTATAGATAATTTAAGGCTGAATTTTTATTTGTAAAAAAATTCTCGAATATGTTATCTACAAATGTTTAAATGTACTCCCAAGCACACGAATCGTTTGCAATATAGTATATGTGCAAGTGCGAGGTCGATCCCATAGGAAATTACGTTGCAAAAATTAATCTCTATTTAAACTAATTCTATTTTAACCTAACTAGTTTCGAATTTTTGGATTTTTTTTTTTTTAGAATCAAAACACAAAAGAAAAGATGATTAACTAAACAGAAAGAAAAGCACTAAGGTTTTGGAATCCACTAAACCAAATCAAACACCACATTCTTGCATGCTAATTATAAATCCGATTGAAATGAGTTAGCTATTCAAGTTCTTTAATAAATCGTAAATCATTTGATGAATCTAACTCTAAAATAAATCACAATGATTATCCCTTTGAGATTAAATCATCAATTGTATGCATTTGTCAAACAAATCACAATGGATATCCATTCTCAACGAAATCAATCGATGTATCTATCGGTTAAAACACATCAAATATCCAGTAGAAAATAAAATATTCAATTTAAAGACATGAGTCAATAAATTGAATTAGAACTTGAATTTTATAAAATATCGAATTTATAAATTTCATGACAAGAATGTTGGTGTTATTATTGATGAGGTTTCATCATCAATCTTAGTTGAGGATTTTAGCTTCTCATGACTAAAAACACCGAACAAATTTGTAATGAAAACATAAAATAAAACTAAGACAGAAAACAAAAGAAATGGAGAAGGTAGAAATGACAGAAATTAAACTAAATTAAACATGAAATAAAAGAAACTAAAGAGAAGGAAAAGATAAAAAGACAGAAATTAAACTAAAGTACAAAAGAAAGAAAAGCACTTGTAATGCAAACATAAAAATAAAAGAAAGGTAGATTAAAGAAGATAGGAATAAAGAATTAATCTAAATTAAACAAGAGAAAATAGCTAAAAACAATGCTCTGAAAAGAAAATGTGTATATACAATGATCAATGAAAAAGTGGTGCCTATCGTAGGGTTTTTATAACAAAACATTAGGTTAAACCCCATATTTTCAAAATAACACATCTACCCCTCAAAACCCTAACAAGAGAAAAGAATGCTAGGGTTTAGGGCCATATTTTTAAAATGACACCTCTACCCCTCAAAACCCTAATAGGAGAAAATGAATGTTAGGGTTTAGGGTGTCAGCAGCCATCAGAAGAAGAAATTCATGTCTGTCTACCCTGCGCGATTGCGCTCGAGCGACATCACGATGACTCGTGCACTGCACATGTGTCTCTACTGAAAATGAATCTCTCTCATTCTTTAATTCCAGCCGTTGAAAATTTGTCTGCCATGCACTCAATTTCGATCTTGACATCCAGCTGTGCTAGCATATATGGGCTCTAAAAATTTATTTTCCCGCTTCTTTGCAATTTCACAGAATTACCGCTATTTTCTCTCAATAACCTGCAAAATACTAAAACACCAAAACTAATAAAAACGTCAAAAAATAGTAAAGCTAAAGGTTTAGCAAATGCAAATTAAGGGGTCCAAATATACAATATTTGGCACTCATCACAATGTAAAAGTAAAAGTAAAGGTAAAGGGAGCCGAAGTTGTCTCCGTAATGAATAATATGAGCCAAAGTTGTCTCCTATTATGATGCTAATATGAGTCGAAGTTGTTTCCTATTATGACGGCATGCATGACATGAGTTTTAATGATGTCTTACGAGATTTTGTGCTAGACATATTAATATGCCTATGAGTCTTAATGAGAAAGAACATAGGTATATTTCTATCCGACTAGATTACATATGATTTAAGTGATGTCGAGTTTGAATGTGCATATATACTTATATTCTCTGAAGTTGTGGAATATATGTATGCTTGTATGACCATGTTATGATATCAATGGTTTTCATATTTGATTGATGTTATGTCTTGATGTGTCTGTATACTTATATTCTCCGAAGTTGTGGAATATATGTATGCTTGTACGATCGGGATATGAAGTCGTTGATTTTCATGTTTGGATATGGCTGTATACTTAGATTCTTTGAAGTTGTGGGATATTTGTATGCTTGTATAATCAGGCTATGAGGTCATCGATTTTATACTTAGAAGCGCTTGTATGCTTGTGTTCCTCAAAATTGTGAAATGCTTGTATACGAGCATAGCTAAGTCACTTGATATTTATATATATATATATGTGTGTGTGTGTGTGTTGCATTTATTAAACAGAAGCATCATGTTGATAGTAGCTGCTAATATAAACATACGGTAGAAATAAATGGATTGACTCATTGTGAAAACCAGTGTATATTATACTCCTGAGTTAATGAACTCATACTTTCATTTATGCGAACGTGGTTACCACCATAATCGTGTAGATATTGATGCTTTCGCTTTAAGTACGTACCGCAGACATCGATGAAGACCCTGTTGCGCTATACTTGGAATTCTACGATTGAAGCTCTTCGCATTTGATCGTAGGTGTGTTGGACTCGGATGTTCCACTTTGTAGACTTTTGTATATGGCTTGTGTCGTATGTAACACGTATTTTATACAGCCATTCTTTTGATGTAGTTAATGTTTTAATTAAAATTTAAACAGATAAGCAATTGTATGGCTCTGTTGTTGTAAATAACACTTCTTAGTTTTTATGATATTTAGTTTCCGTTGCATAGTTATTGCCTCTCATATATCAGATAGATATTATGGGATATATACTTTGAGTTGGCTGGATGAGTAATCGTCATGCCACTGTGTGATTCTATTTTGTATTAAAAAAAAAAAAGGGTCATCACACGTACAATAAATCAACAAATATTTCTTATATTTTCATTACAAATATGTGGTCATTTAATAGGCATTTAGCTTGTACGGACCCTTGGCTTTTGTCTCTGATCATATATGGCCTGCCCTATCCCAACCATTAAAAAATGTTGCTTTTAGAAACCCCTTGATAACATTGTTTATAGTTTTATAGGCCCTTAGGCATGCTTGGGTGATTTTAATGATTTTATAGGGTTTTTAACTTCTAACTAATATTATTAAATTAAAAGATTCAGGTCCAATTATATTTTTATCTAGGGAAAACTATACTTTAAGCCTCCTCAATGTTTCACCTCTTTTTCAATTTTGCCTTGAAAGTGAAAAAAAAAAAAATTGCAATGAACCCTAACTAAGTTTCCTAATTTTGCAATGTAGCCAATTCTTCTGAAAATATCCTTAAAAAAATCAATTTTCTTTTTTCCTTTTTTTTTTTTTTAAAAAAAAGCAACTAAAAAAAAATTGGGGGTGGCCGAAAGCCACCCCATGGAGCAATTGGGGATATTTTTTAGTCGTTTTTTTAATTTTTTTTTTTAAAAATGATTTTTTAGGGGTATTTTTGGAAGAATTGATTATATTGCAAAATTAGGAAACTTAGTTGAGATGCATTGTATTTTATTTTTTTTTCACTTTGGAGGCAAATTTAAAAAAGAGGTAAAATATTGGGGGATAAAGTGTAGTTTTTCCTTTTATTTATTATATATAATGTATGATGAATTAAAGATAAATGTTATAGATAAAAGTGATCATAATGCATTTGTGAACAGTAAACTAGCATTACATTTACATCAGCCCATGCATGCAGGTGAGTGGCACATAGAAAATAAGCAACAGTAAAGTAAACGACGAGTCATAGGTGACCCACGATGGGTCATAAGGGACCAACGGCGAGTCACTGTCTTTTTTTTTTTCTTTTTTTTTTTTTTTTTTTTTTTTTTTTTTTTTTTATATACAAACATGGGAAACGAGAAGGGGATCAAACTACAAACAGGTAACAGTAGACAATGATAATCATCGATGATTCCAAAAAAATCATAAACGAGTCAGGCCTTTCTTGGGGCCACACTAAGCGATTTTAAATGACAAAAGGACTCAAAGAGCCCCAACGGCGAGTCACTGTTGTGTCCGGTGACGTGGCATCATCAGAGACGTCCCTTCGTCCGTGTCTTGGCCTGCAAAACAAGAAAGACCCGTCGAGGGTTGGCCGGCGGAGCCTCCTCCGACGGTCAAGTCAATCAAGTGTATATAGAAGAAAGAGAGAGAGAGAGAGAGAGAGAGAGAGGCTTGAGAAGATAATCACCTTTTTTAATAGTCCTGATACCCCCTTTTATACCTCTGCATGCTATATGTCCATTTTGCCCCTGTCAAGCGCAAGGCTCTAGGTAGGCGTCCAACATCTTTTCTGACTTGATTTGACTGGTCTCATAAATACTGAAGGCTGCTAATGACCAAGGCTCAAGGTCCGGGGACTCATATGGAGTCCGGAGTCCGAAATCCCACTTGTGGGGCAAACCTGGCCCCACTCAGAAGTGGGGACAAATATTTCCCTAACAATTACCCCCCAATTCTCCTATCTTTATTATAAAGGTAGGGAGAATTTACCTATTGGAATCTCTAGAATTCAATTGATTCTGCCGATCATTCTTCATCCACTTTGCGTAATGCTCTCTTCGGACTCCGTGGAAACTTAAGCATTTCTTTGACCGCCGCTCCATGCGGCTCCAAGCCATTTATGGCAAGCAATCAGGAATTTATTTCCGTCATAAATTCACCATCAGTTAGGCGCACCTAACACCCCGTAAATCGTGCATGCAGTGATCATTATTGTTTTTCTATATATTCGCACTTTCCTTCGCTAGAATGTCATTGGCCTTCAGATTGCCCATTTGAGTAGATCTTCCTTTCTTTTTATCCCTTTCCCGGAGATCGGATTTTCCCTTTCATTCTTTTTGAATTCTTCAGATCTTCTTGCAATGCTCCTCATTCCTGGTGCGGTCCTCACGACCGAGCATATTCACAAATTCATCATGGATGGGCCTGGAGTATTTGCTCCTCACGGCGGTTCTACCGAATGTGCGATCTCCGGCTTTAGACACACAAGGGTGTGTGACCTCCGGCTTTACGCCAACCTGTTCCTGTCCAGCCTGCAGGAATTGTGCAGCACCCCAATTTCACCCTGACTGCTCACGAGAGCTCAACCATTCAAGCCGCACTTGAACTTTGCGCGGGTGAACCCTTCAAAATTTTTAGGCAATTCATCTTTGTAGTGCCAAGATTACTTGTAGTCAGATGACTACCCTGCACAGTATTCCTTCGGGGTTGTCTGTTCTTTTTGTCTTCATGCATGTGTGTACTCTGAGTAAATCTAATAAAATCTTCTTGGCAACATGAATTTCAAATCAATCTTCAATAATCTCTTCGGACTACCACCGAAATGGACGTCTCATAAATCATAAAATTATGCCCTCACAACATTGTGTCAAGCATTCTCATCATGCTTCCCCAGACAATAACTCTGGTAGCACTTTAACATGTCCATCGTTCTCAATGGTCAGGAATCTATCGCCGGACCACCAATTTCCTATGGCTGATAGATGCCTGTTAACCGGCATGTTTGAAGTCCGGGGACTACTGAGGGCGCAGTGGCCCTTTCCGTTTCTTCAAAGAAGAAGTAATCGTCTCAATTTATCTACGACCTCTAGGTCTTTAGACCGGAAATTTCCTATCCTTGATATAGCTCTGAGCGCAGATAGCATCGGGAAAATTAATTTTAGCCCGATGCCGGACAAACCGCGTAATTAAGCGGAACTGTCCCCGACCACGATGGTTTAGGCTGACCGTAGCCTGCCACTGGAGAGCAGGAACGCTGTCGTTGATCCAGAGCGCTGTGCGGGGGTTCCTTACCTTAATTATAGGCTCAGCCTGTCAACCCTTCAACTTGTCCAAGAAGTGTTTCGAATAGAGATGGTGGTTCCGGGGTCGCAGCACCCCCCAGCTTTCAAGCATTTGCCTGGCACTGTGATGAGAGATAACAGCGCAGTAAAGGTCGAGATTCCGGGAACGACTTTCCTTAGTGGGTGCTTTCTACGTTCGGAAAGTCAGTCGGAACCACAACTGCTTCTCACAAATACCCCTGCTTCTGAGAGATTTTTCCAAATGACCAGGCGTTCAGGTCAACTTACAGCATCGAGACACTTTCCCAGTTTAAGCCTTACATAAGGGTTGGTGTCCCTTGATCCTTGTATCAAGCATTCCAATATACAAGTCGGAAGACTTCTCCATTGCCTTAAATGACAACGTTTAAACCTTGAGGGACATCGGGGCTTCCTTGTTCATATACACCAGCCATGGCTTGATCCCTCAATCCCTGTCGTCGGACTTATGTTCTAATAATCGTTCCTCAATCATTATTCCAGCACTCGTCGGCCTTATAGATGCCGAGGTTATTACTCTTCTCCCGATTTTTTAACGAGGTTATTACTCCTCTCCCGATTTTTTAACGAGGTTATTACTCCTCGCCCTTTTCCTGATTTTTTAACGAGGTTATTACTCCTTGCCTGATTTTTTAACGAGGTTATTACTCCTCGCCCTCAAACAATGCTCTTGGAATGTAACTTCGAGAGCTTTCCTTTTCGCTTTATCCGTTTGCATAATAAAAACAAAAGCTCCTGCAAAAGTGCTATAGAAAGAGATTAATAAATCCAAAGGGGGAGATTACCAAGATGAGATCAAGGTTGAATCAGCTCCCATTCCTATAATGAGCTTAAAAACTTGCTCCCTATATTCGGTTCCAGGAAAATGGACGAATAAATTTAGCCGAATATTTTCGGGTACCTTCTTTCATAAGCCCAAACATCAATTAAGAGTCAGCAGGCACAAAAGAGTATGTCTAGCATTCACTCTTGAAATCATGAGATTATCAAAGATCATAGTAGTTATGTTCCATAAGGGCACAACAATTAATTAATTATTAGCCTTTGTCTTCTGGTGTCTGACACTCAAAAATTTATTACCCTTGGGTTTTATCCTAAGAGGTACATATGTATACATCCATGCCACCAATATTTAATGTTCAAAATTTAATAAAATAAAATAAAAAGGGAAAAGAGAACTTATCTCAGTCCCACCCTTTTTTTTTTTTTTTTTTTTTTGGGGAGGCGAGTACCAATTTGGTGTTCCAGAAGCACCTTCCATAATCCAATTCACCGGCAACACCATCAGCATACCTTGATCCCTTTCTCTATCCATTTCCGAAATTTCCAGTGCACCGGACCGCCCAGTCTTCTCTCTATTCGACCAGCTCTAGTATGGCGGCTTTGCTGCGGTCGGAACTAAGAGCCTGGTCAGGCTTGACAAGTCGTGACATCGGCCCCAACAGTCCCGAGCGGGTCGTCTACCTATAAAAACCTCTGCCTCACGAGCCCATGGGGGACGGATCCTCCTTGGATTCCAGAAACCACTTACAAGGCTTATTTCTTTAGAAGGATGGCGCAGTCTTTCTGAATATAAGTTCTCGTCCTCCTTCTTTATTCTGGTACTCGCCATGTCCGTTAGTTGTGTAACTGTGTTGGGGAGGCTCTCATTTACGTAAGCCCAGGCCTTTACCGGACACCCACTTGCTTCTCCAACCTGGTACAAGTCCGGACGTGATCTCGTCTAAATACTTCAAGGAGCCTATAGGCTTACCCAGAGTTATTCGTAAGACATCATCACTCTTATAGCCCAGCAGATGTCCGGGCACATTCAGCTCCTATGCTGGGAGGTCGACAAGCATAGTGTGCAATCAGCATTCTGCATGCATTGTATTCGTGCTTGGTCCATTTAGTGACCTCCCAGGCCAAAGGCAGAAGAGTGTACAGCTTTGGCTAATTCCTTTTTCGATACTCAACCCTAAGCCTCTAATAGCCACCCTCACGCATCCACCTTTGGGGTCCGGGGTCTAGTCCGAGGTCTCCGAGCCCCAAACTAGCGATTTATCTTGAACACGAGTTTCCTGCCATCATATGCGCACACCATTTCATGGTGAGGCGCAATTCAGGCATATCTATGTTCCTCTTCCTTCTTGGGAACACCGGACTCTTCACTCCTCAAACATCAAAAGGCCGGAATGATACAAAGTGACCGAAAGAGAAGGTCGGTCGATGCTCGAGAATGAGTATAACCACAGGTCCGAGGTCCAACCCCCAACTCCAAGCCTTCAAACACCGTGGAGCACACCGAACTAAATTTCCTTCCCACACTGACAAGATCCTTTCGGAACAATGTAGGGAAACGAGCCTTGATCTCGACCATGACATCGGAAAAGATTTCATAATTAACCTCGGACAGGTTCTCGGCAATGACCCCGAAACTACCTTCTCGGATGGAAGGGGGCGCATATGAACAGAAGTCCAGAAGTCCCCTTTATTGCTCACGAAGTGCAGCTAACATGCTGCAGAGGAAGCTTCTCCTGAAATCGAGGTCGAGATTGCCACTGGTCCAATGTGCTATCAGGTAATCATAGCCCAAGATACTCCAAAAGCCTTTCAGGGAGGTCTCCTGAGAATGCCGGACTCTAGAGAGAGAGAACCACTGGAAGCTGACAAGTCCGGGAACCGTTCAAACAGTTCGCCCTCTTCATGTGTGAGACATGAAGCGCTGATGCACTTTTCTTTCGTCCGAAATTTAATCTTTTCTCTTGTGCATGGAACCCGTACCTGAGTTCTATCACCCGAACCTTTACAGGTCGGTGACCTGGTGCTCTAGTAACCCCCGGAACGCGTCCGGGGTGAAACATTGTTTCGTAGCCCATCTCACTTCAGTTGTAACATCACTTCCTGCAAAGACCAACAAAGCCAGGCCTACTCTTCTTCAACACGTATAGTTATAAGCTGGCTTCATCGGAACCTCTTTGAGAAGCTCCTCTCGAGCACGTGTTAGTTAGCAGAAGTAAATACCAGAATGGTTTTGAAGGGAGTTCTGAGCTTGTCAAAGGATGTCCAACGTCGTCACGAGATTCTGTTTGAGGGGGGTAGCTTGAAGAGGTCTCTTGGGGCCCACCGAAGGTGATATGGGGACTTCCTCCTCACCATTTATGAGGTACAATTAATAACGCTGCCAACTAGGCACTTGAGCTTTACCTTCCGACCACAGTGGTCGTACCAACTTTAAATCCATTCTGAAATTTACACGAGAACCACTAAAGCTACATTTATTTCTCCCACAGCTTCCCTGCCTCTTGATACGTGGCCACTTCTCCTTCTCAAAGGATGTCCGACGTCGTCACGAGATTCTGTTTGAGGGGGGTAGCTCGAAGAGGTCTCTCAGGGCCCACCGAAGGCGATATGGAGACTTCCTCCTCACCATTTACGAGGTACAATTAATAATGCTGCCAACTAGGCACTTGAGCTTTACCTTCTGACCGCAGTGGTCGTACCAACTTTAAATCCATTATGAAATTTACACGAGAACCACTAAAGCTACATTTATTTCTCCCACAGCTTCCCTGCCGCTTGATACGTGGCCACTTCTCCTTCTTTTGTTTTCTGATAAAGCTGCTTCTAACATAATTTCCATGACAAATAAGTTGAATATTAAATTTTTGCACCACACATTTTGCACCACAGACGTGCAAAACTCGTCATCAACTACACCTGGTGCAAAACTCAAGCGAATCTAGAAAGTTTCTCATTTCTTTTGCAAGAAGCCTTCTCCTTCCATCAAAATCCATAACATACAAGAGCATGAATGAACAACTGAATCGAGTCATGACAAAATAAAGGACTTATCTAATGTGCCTACAAAGGTATTTGCCAGCTTGGGGCGATAACCACATATCTGAGGATTCGTGCCTGTAGATTCGGCGAAGGTAAGCTCTATCCTCCGACATTGCCGTCGTCAAAGAGCCATACCAGGATAGACTTTCATAAAGTCGCAGCATGTGAATGCAAATACACTGCTCTTAAGTTCAGATCTGTCAAACAAAAACCCCAAATATGCTCCATCGGCTATCTCTTTTTTAACAAAGGGTGTTTCTGATCACCAGTCACCGTTCTGTATCTTTGTTCTGGTAGGAGCGACCACGTCGTTCCCACAGACGGCGCCAAATTGTTGATGCAATTTGTGTCCGGTGACGTTTGATAAGAATGTAAAATGTCGTATTTTTCCCCTTAATATTTAATCTCTTATACTTATTTAATGCCTAAATATACTTATTATTCTTATATTTTGATTTAGGATACAAATTGAGGCATTAAATGCAAAACAAAGCAAATTGGGCGATTTTGGACAGTTTCAACATCAATTCGTAATCTGGTCATAACTCTCTCATAAAATCTCCGATTGAGATGATTCAAGATGCTGTGGAACACCAAGAAAAAGATCTACAACTTTTATGTTTTGCGTTTTGAGAGATACCGGATGAATCAAGGTCGAAATCGGGCTTGAAGTTGACGTTCTGATGCGGTTTAATTGCGGAAGTTTTCAGATATGGAAATTTCTTTACTTTGAGACTTTTCATAATCATCCAA